>NW_007249317.1:252485-374119 GCF_000164805.1 Carlito syrichta | reverse complement strand
CTAGGTCGAGGCTGCAGTGGCCAGAAGTGGCCACTGCACTCCAGTCTGGGCGACAGAGTGAGACTCTAACTCAAATATATATATATATAAAGTAAGCTGCAGGGGCTTTAAAGGGGCCCATACAAGTAAGGAGTGTCAAAACTAAAGCTTCACCAGCATCACAGTAAATGCAAATCTGCCTATGAGTCAGTTAAATTGTAGGAACTTCTCCTAAAAGGGATACAAATACAGTGCAAGACTATTCTTCAAATAAGAACTCATCAGAGTGGAGAAGGGATTAGAATATTAAAAATAAACTTATTTATAAAGTCAATGTTTATCATTCATTATCTAAATCATTTCCTATATGCCTATCATTGACACATTCTTTTAATTAAATGCATGTCTGATATAGAAACCTTCTCATTATGTTGCTATAATCAGATAGGAACAGTTTTGTCATTACATTTAAATACATGGTAATATCCAGTATCAAAGTAAGTATATATAGAATGTTGATTGCACTGGTTTCCTGCTACTGTTATTAAGATATACCAAGAATCTGCATGAATTATTGAGCAAATTATTATTATAATTATGGGAGGAAATAGAAAGTAATATGGGCTTTTTTTAAATTCTACTAACAATGATGGATGCTTGAGAAAGAAAAGAGAGGTGTTACTGCTGCCAGTATGCTCTGACCATAGATCTTTCGCAATCTATGCCTTTCTATAAACTCAATGCCTTCTCTTCCAGAATTTTCCACTGAAAATCTATATCAAAATATCAGAAAAAAATTAAAAACATATCTAGGGAGCAGATTCCTAATCTGAGCATGGTATTTCTACCTATATTCATGTTGACTTTGTGTCAGATGATAAGGCTCCAGAGGCAGCAGGAAACAAAACTCCATGTATTGGTTCTGCTTTGCCACAGTATGGGGGATGCTGGCCCAGTCTCCCTTCCCCCTTTCTCTTGGTAACAACCTTGACTTTTGCTTTGGAGGACCCATGCCTCTTTCTCTGGTCCTGTGGGAGTGTCTCAAGAGCCCTAAAGGGAGGATACGTGATCCAGTCCAAACCAATTGGACTTTCTTTTCTGGAAGACTGCATCTATTGTAGGATGAAAAACAGATGGGAGCCATGGGTCTCAGTGTGTCTAAGGACACTGCCCAGAGAAGACACTGTCTGTGAATTCCTGACAGTTCCCTGGAGCTATCCTTCCAGAGACATAGTGATTCAGTATGTCTTCAGAATCTGCCAACTATTCAGAACCCCTCCTCCTAAGGCCTCATATATAGAAGTTAGAAAGAGTTGAATTCTGTTGTTAGCAACCAGTGTATCCTAACATGGAGACCGAAGGTAGTTTTTCACTGACTTCATAGGGTTCCACTTCTGATTCTCCATTCCTGTTTGTCTCTATAAATCTCAATGCCACATTTAAGGGAAATATGAAAAACATCTTAAAAGTAAAAATCCCTTCCTCCCCTTCCACCAGAAAACTTTACATGCAAAATTTTAGAACATTTAGCTCCTTTCATACTTCACCAAATCTTCTATGTGCCATGTCTAAAAACACAAGCAAGATGCAATATGAGAATAGTAGTGTCTTGGGTGGAAATTCCCAAAAAGAAATCCATTTTTACAGATACTTATAAGACCAAGTGGATTTGGGGGTATATATATATATATCTTGTGGTTGGAGACTCCACTGAGATTTTTCTTTACACCCTTAAGACCTAGTTTCAAAGTTTCCATTCACTCTTGGGGACTTTTAGTTTAAAACATCAGTTAAAAATTAGTTAGCTAATTTTTAAATAGTTAAAAATATTTTTGACAGGTTTGTATTTGTGTGTGTTCATCTAACTCAAAAGAGATTAATTCTGACAAATTGAAATTGGCATGCTAGTTACCTCTAATAGCAGCCTAATTGCTTGTTCTACTGAAGCAACAAAAACAAGTAGATATAGAGAATTACTGGCATTTTCTAAACTCAGCATTTCCCTAATGTTTTCACTACCAGCCTAAGAGGTTACTACAGGACATTCAAATATACACAGAGAAAGTGAGTCCCCTGTGGAATCACTCAGAAAAGATCCTCACGTTCCTTTCTATATCGGATCATACTGGAATGCCTGAGCCTTCTCCCTTCCCTGCCCACAATGGAACTCAAATTCAGCAACTGTGTAAGTTTTCAGAGTTGGGCCAAATGTATTTCTGGACTTGCAGATGAAGGCATTTTTATAAGAGCAAAGTAAATCTATGTTCAATGTGGCACTATGTTAAATATTTACAAATTGCTAATAATTACAAAGCCTTTGACTTTTCCTGCTTATACTGCTAAATCATTCAAATTAAGACAAGCTCTGTCAAGAGGAAAGCATTTGCTGATATAGAAATCAAGAAGGTAATATGTATCACAGTGTCAAAGAGAAATGCAAATGATAAAAGACTTAGTGACACATATTTGGGGTCCTTTTTAGAAATCAAAGTATAAGTAGAATATTAAGGGTTTCATTAAAATGGCCATGTGAGTTATGGGGTAGGGAGAAAACTTCATAAAATGTCATTTTGTTGCTCATACAACAGATGATATCCATGTTCATGTTTCCTCATGTCCCATCTCTGGGGAAGAATCTCAAGTTGTTTCTCTTCAGTCACCCCAAGGAAAGGTGTGAAGACCTGCTCTCTCATGGCCCACACCCCTCTGAGTATATTCTGTATTCTGTAGATAGTGTTGGACATTTGAACTTGTGTCTTGGCCCTTCTAAGCAGGATATCCATACTGGGGGTTCAAAGGGAGCAAACATCTGTGGAAGCACCTCTCCATCTAGGAGGAGAGCTGCCGTGGCTACTCTGTACAAGTTGCTGACACAGGTAACATGGGTGGGATGGACAGATATTGACCGTGCCACCGTGCCTTCAAAAGTGTTCACGTGGCAAAAGCCAGGCAGATGCTCAAGTCTTGGCTATTCTTCTCCATGGGGTCTCTCTAGGTCTGTTCTTCTCATCGCATGATTTTTTTTTTTTTTTTGAGTTGGAGTCTCACTCTGTCGCCCAGACTGGAGTGCAGTGGCCGCTCTTGGCCACTGCAGCCTCGACCTGCTGGGCTCCGGCGATCCTTCCGCCTCAGCCTTCCAAGTAGCCGGAATTACAGGCATGCACTACCATGCCCAGCTGATTTTTTGATTTATTGTAGAGATGAGGTCTCGCTGCCCAGGCAGGTCTTGAGCCCGCGGGCTTAGGCAATCCTCTCACCTCAGCCTCCCAAAGGCGCGGGATTACAGGCTGAGCCACCGAGCCCGGCTCATAGCATGATTAACTGACCTCACATATCCCAATCCATACATTCTCCTCCAGCACCACCTAACAGCACTGACCACCCTAGTATAATCTGCTCAGGCTCTTTATCTGTTTTCTTCCAAATTCTGTGTGTGTGTGTGTGTGTGTTTACTATCTCCCGTAGCAAAGCTTTGCATCTCTATAAATGGCATTTGCCAACATCTCATTGCACTCCATAGATCTACCCCTTTCAGAAGGCAGAAAAAAAGTTAACATCTAGAATTTGCTTTTTTCAGAATACTAGGCTACCCAAGTAGGTTGGACCTAAATCCTAGTGACATGTTTTCAGTAGAGAATCACTATTTGTTTTCTCAAAATACTCTCCTTTTTCCCAACATCACTGATCTCATTCCCGTTCATTCAATCAGCCCCAGATGGGTATAAGCAACTGTCTTTGACTTAAGGCAGAGAGAATAATTGGGTAAAAAGTCTATTTTGCTAATTTTGGAATAGAGAGAGTCATAAGAGCATGACTGAATAAGAGTGTCATTCCCTCTTCCTTCCCAGAATCACCAAGTCCTGAGGTGCGGTCACCTAGTTTGAGGAAGAGTTTTCGACTTCACTTTCTGGCCCCTCTCTGGATCCCCCCCTATATCTTCCAAGCCTGCTTTAATGTTCCAACTCCTAGTTTTAGGATCTGCTGCTTGCCTGATTATGGGGTCCAGTCCCTTCCTTCAAAGCAAAGAAGCCCCTGGTAAGCCCCGTGCCTCCACTCTTCTTATCTTGCATTGTACTGCATTCCCTCTTCAAGAAGAGATTCAATACTTTCAGCCCCTCGGTATTTGAAGTCGAGGCCTTTCCATGCCCATCCCTTTCTGTGATACATTTTCAATCATGGTCTTGTTATCTTTTCTTCTGTTTCAAAATTAGCAGAGATTTTTGTGAATCCACTTCCTTGCTGCACACCAATTTTTGCACAGGCCTACAATTCTTATTTCAAGCTGACTTGCTCCAATTCTTATCTTGGGTTATATTAGTTTGTAGAGCAGATGTGCCTTGTACAAGGATTCTTCAGAATTCCAAACAAGAGTGTACGTGTCCGAGATATGAATTTCAACAATCACAAAAGGTGAGTGTGCCTATATCAACAATCACAAAAGGTGAGCTTTGTTTATATCTTCATAACTAAACACATCACTTATGCCTCTTCTTTGTTGTTCATGTAATCATCCCAAGTATAAGTATTAAAGAATGTTAAAATAGAATGAGTGTTTTCGTTAATTGTGGCTGAAGCACCAAAATGATAAATGCCAAATACCACATTAGAGTTCCTACAGTGGAAGTAATAAAAATAAAAAAATTATGTGATCATTGGTCCCTAACCCACTAGCAGATATAAAAAGAGGAGTGTGGAATCTTTCTCTTCATCTCTAGTCAATTGAGGATAACTTTGATGAGACCAATTACAAAGTTTTCTGTGCAATGATGGGATAATAAGCATTTAAGTACTCAGGTGTAGAGGCTCATGCCTGTAATCCCAGCTATTCAGGAGATTGAAGCAGGAGAATTGTTGAGCCCAGGAGTTTGTGACTGCAGTGAGATACAATTGTGCCACTGCACTCCAGCCTGAATCACAGAAAAGGACCCCATCTAAAAAAAGGAAAGAAAGAAAATAGGAGTCAACCAGCTGTGTTATCCTCTCACAAATTACTCTGCATAACTTTTTAGAATAGGGAAAGAAAGCTGGTTTATTCCCATTACTTTAGATAATCTCCTGCTGAACATCCTCTCTCCGATTCCTGGTTCTTTCCAGCAGTTGGCCCCAGCCCATAGGTTCCAGTAACACCACCTCTTGCTTTGTCCTCACAACAAAAGGACATTGGATGTTCCTGCTCTTATCAATCTCTGAATTATCTCTCCATCTTTTGTTTGGTTTTTAGTTCCCATGTTACCAGCATAAACAATTCTCCACAGAAAATTTCCACCACCATAAATATTTGAAGGTACTAATCAGATTCTGACTGATGTATCTCTACACACATGCACACTGCCTCCCCACTTACTAGGGACCTCGCCTTCAATACCCTAACATGGGAGAGTACTCTGATTTATCACTTACAGCTTGTCCCTCTATCCCTGGTCACTGATACACTTGAACATCTTTTAGTTGAAGTCTCCTTTTCCTGCCAAAGGCCATCTTTGATAGAACCTAAGATGAATCAATTGCCATGCTCTAGATCGGCTTCTCAGAAAAAGAAAAACACACATAGAAACTGTAGTATAAGTCCAATTACTTCCTGTCTTTGCCTAGGTTCCCTAAAAGCAGACTTTGAGACCAAAGTCTTCTTTATGAGCACTTAATCTGGTAATGTGATCCCAAGAGATGGGAGTAGGGATGGGGAATGAAACACGAATGTTCTGTTAGCTTCCTGTTACTACTGTGTCATATTACTACAAATTTAGTAAAACCAAACAAGTTTACTATAGTTCTGAAGGTTGCCAACCTTCAGAATGGTTCCCATGAGCTAAAATTAATGGTTCCCATGGGTTAAAATAAAGGTGTCTTTAGGACTGTTTTCTTCTGGAGGCTCTGAAAGTAGAATCCTTTGCTTTTTTCAGATTCCAGAGGCGGCTTGTATTCCTTGGCTTGTGACCCCTTTCTCAAATCACTCCAACATCTTGCTTCTATCATCACACCTTCTACTATCTCTAACTCTACAGTCCTCTTTCTAACAAGCACCCTTTGTGTCCACCTGGATAACCCAAAGTGCTCAACTCATCTCAAAATCCTAAATTAATCACATCTGGGGGGGGAGTCCTATTACCTTGTAAGATAATGTCATGTACAGATTTCAGAGAGTAGGACATGGTCATCTTTAAGGTGTCATTAAATCAGCCTACTACAGATGCGCTGGCTACTGCTAGAGGCATTTCATTCCTGCAGAGCATGCTAAGGAGTCATATGAAATGCATCTCAGAATCATCCACCTAGGGGAAGAAAGGGAAATAAAGTTATCCAGCAGCACTCATCTCCTATTGATCAAGGCTGCCTCTGTGGTGCTAACTCCTTCACAAGTCCAGGAGCCACGCGCTTTAGTGTCAACTAGGTTCCAATGGTCTCCTATGACACAGCTTTAGGGTAGTCCCAGAACAGGAAACATGAGGTTCAAGATAAGGTACAGTCAATTGTCACCTCCCAGAACTGGTTGAAGCCTACATGGAGCTGGCTGTCATTGCAGTGGCTATAATAAGAGGTGAAGCCTAGAAAATTTGAAGAGATTTATAATAGTTGTCCAATTCATTTTCCTTCTCTAATCCAAAACCACAGACAACTTTAGCCATTTTATATATCTCTAGTGACTATCACAAAGAACTGACACCAAAACAAAACTCCCAAAGATTAGACAAAATCACGAAGAAAGGCAACTAAAGAGGTTATTCAGCCTATAGGGAGACACGATGATTACTGAGAGTTCAAACTTCTCAGAGAACATGAGGGAAAGAGGCACCAGGGAGAAAGCAATTGAGCCCTGACCTGGCGTATTTCTCAAATGCAACAAGAGTGACAGAATCAGGAGACAGGAAAGATAAACTATTCAGGTCATTTGTGTTATCAAGGACAACACCCTCTAATGAACAAGCAACTGCACTTGTTGAAAAATTCTAGGGCTGAGCTAATCTCTCCAACCATTTATCAGAAATGGGAGAAAATACCTCTGTGTAGAGACTGGAAGCAGAGCAAAGACCAGTGCCATTGTCACAAATCATAGAAGAATGCGAACTAAGACAATATCATCTCACTTATCAGAGAGGTGAAGATTAAAAGGAGAAAATAAATACAGTAGAAAGTGAGTATCCTGACCCTTCACTGGTGGGGAAGTATAAGTGAATAGAAGCTTTTTGAAAGGCAGTTTAGTTTTAACTGTCAAAATGTGAAGCCTGACTCAGAAGTCTACCTCTGGGAGAAAAAATAATACTATAGAAATATGTAAACAAATGAGCAAAAGAGCGTATCAAAGCATGTTTATTATAATATTGCTTTGAATGACAAGAAGAAATAGAAATAATCTGAGATGCTTTAGAAAAAAATGAGCTAGCTCTTTATGTACTGACACAGAAGAGGTTCACAACATGTAAAGAGAAATGAGTGAATTGCAAAACAGTAAGTGTGCTAAGATCCAGTCCATATTTTTAATACAATAATATTTGTGTAACTGTCAGGCAACTTGAAATTATGACTATCACGTCAATCCTTGAAATCCAGCCAGGATCAAGTTCACAGAAGAGAAACTGTAGCCTCAGGGCTGCTTCTTTTGTGTGACTTCCTGCTTTGTTTATCATAGTAACATAGAAAGTGGATGATTAAATAAAAGTATTGACAATGACAAGAAAAGAAAATTCATTCTCTTGAACAAATGTTGTATATAACCAAATACTAGATAGGCCCAGTGATATTTAGCTTGTGTTACTATTCTTGTACTTTTAAGAGTTACTGAAATACTTATTAAAAAAAACTAATTTTGCTCTAAAGTTCTAACTCCAACTTCTTTTTCTATTAAAGTAATTTATGATGTGATTTTCTTAAAAGCAAAACAAAATTCCTGAAGAACACAATTATTGGGATATAGCAGAGCAAATTTATGTATGTTCATAAAAACTAAAAATGTCTAAAGACTTCAGGTTTCACAGCACATGGAACATAGATGTTACTTTCAAAACCCACTAAAATGAGATGAAATAAAATCAAGATACAACACACTAAGACCAAAGTAATGTGAGAGGACACAACTGTGAAAAAGAGATGTCAACACATTTTGGGAGAAGCAAAAGGGATAAGGAACTGAGAAAGCTGAACACCAAATGCAGGGACAGGGAGGGGAATAACAAGCAAGTCGCTTCTTTTTGTAAGACCCAGGAGGACCCGGACACAGAGGTACCAGCTTCCTTCAAAAACTGAACAGGGGACTACAAACAGGAGGGTCTGAAAGCCTATAAGAGGGACTCTGAACTCTAGATCTCTTCCCCATCTGGCACATCCAGGCAACTATCTTTCCCCGTCCCAGTAGGCGACTAGAGATTTATTCTGTGGAGAAACTCAATCAGAAGGGTTTCAGATCAGCACTTCTCAACAGTATGCAGGAAGAAAAATGAGCCCTATGACCCTAAGACATTCGCTGCATGCAATACATCCGCTTCTCTCCTAAGCTTCTAAGACAATGCCAGCTGTATATCATTGAGTAACAGGTACTCACAAAATTTTCTGCAGGGCTTTCTGTTCTCAAACTCTGGGTGAAAAAGGCCTCTCCAAACACTGCAACACAGGCATAGACAAGGACCCATTGGACAGGGAAGGGAGAAGATGGGGAGAGGAACAATACAGAAGGTCTCCACACTGAATCCTACACAGTCATAAAAAAGAACAAAATCATGCCCTTTGCAGCAACATGGATGCAGCTGGACACCATCATTCTAAGTGAACTATCACAAAAACAAAAACTGAATACTGCATGTTTTCACTCATAAATGGGCGTTAGACATTGTACACACACAGGCAAGTGGATGGAAGCAAAAAACACTGGGTACTGCTGAAGGTGGGAGGGAGGCAGGGGATAAGGGATGCAAAACCACCCACTGAGTACCATGCCCACTACTGGGGGAAGGGGAGAAGCCCAAATCTCACCTTCATGCAACAATTCCTCACATGCACCCCATGATTCTATAATTTTAAAAAGTCTCCATACTAAATGAATCCTTAAAAATATTAGACACTGGGTATATCAATAAGGGAGGAAGCAAAAAGGGGGTTAGGGTTCAGAAATTACCCAGTGGGTACAATGTTCACTATCTGAGGAATGGTCCACCTGAGACCCAATCCCTGCCATTACACAACGTGTCCATGTAGCAAACATTCGCATGGACCCCCTGAATCTAAAGTAAAAATGGAATAAATAAATAAATAATAAGTCCCTATCCTCTTGTGCGGCTCTGTCTCCAGAATGATGCTAACCAGGTGTATTATCTTCTCTTCTACCCAGAACCCTGGCAGACGATTAAAGGATTCTTTCCTGAACAAACTGAAAAGCCCCAGAATAAAAGTCAATGCATAAGGACTCTTGGAGAAGCCCAGCAAAACATCTGAGCCCCACTTCATTTCTCTCTGTGTTCTAGAAGCCCTCTCTCCTACCCCTGCACACAGGCTGTCATCATCTTTATATTGACTAATTTTTAATTAAACATGATCAAAATAAGATCAATAGGGAATCAAGGAAACTGTCTTGAAATGGACATCACACAAATAGATTTAAAAAGTTGTCTTTGAGAATTGGAACTCAGGATAGAAGGGAATGGAACAAAGAAGCCCTCTTTTCTGTTATGTTTTGTTGAATTATGTGACTTTTGAATCTTTTTACAGGTATTTTTATGATTAGGATATGTATATTTTTATAGAAAAAATGTTTCAAGAAGACATTCAACTATACAGAACAGTTACATGGGGAAGTAAAGTTATTTTGGATATTTTATATGCATCTGTTGTATTTGAATTCTTAAAATGGTTAAGTGTCTCTTGAAATTTTTTAAACAAGATACACGTATTAAAAAGAAGAAAAAGAAATAATAAATCCAGGAATAGTTAGGCCTGCCTAAGAATACCAAGTGAGTATTCGTGGTTAAAGAATAGCACTGTCTTCTTAATTTCTCCCAGGTATTGAAAGGAACACTTCAGTAAGTGATTTCAAAATCATCCTTTAGGCTGAAGTGACAGCACCAGTAAAGATCTAACAAGTATAACCACCCCACAGATCTGCAGAGTTTACAAAGCAAGTGCCACTGCAAGGCTAGGTGCTAAGGATTTGGGCAATGGAATTTCAAAGAACCACAAAATAAATTATCTGCATTGATCTGTATCTGGTGGAGAAGATGAGTAATAACAGAGGACTGCAGCCAAAGGGACAACTATCCTGATGCCTCAGGAGTTAGAGATTACCTGGACGAGATTGGAAATGATGGAACCACCTTGCATGTGCCCCATCCTTTGTCCTCTGGCTAAGGTAGGCTCAGAGTTGTCAAAATGCTTGTCCTTTGAGGACAATTATGGTCAGGACAGATGTGATAACTGGGATAGAAAGGAATTTTTACAAGTTGAGTGCTGTCCCCTGGGCTTAAGCCTCTCAATAATCAACACTCAAACCATCTTCTTTTTCAAGGATTAAAAAGATTGGGATTATATCGGTTGAGTGCAGAGACAAGACACCAGGCATGCAAAAACAAGGGATGCAAAGGGAAGCCAGCCAGACAGGGTCTAAATAAACTGCTAGTTCAATACTGTGAGCAAAATGCTGGGCACTGTGCATGGTTGCTCTTTCCAACTGTGTTAGTGTCAAGGCCAGTTGTATCTCAAAATCTTTGATAAAGTACTCAAAAGAACAGGCATTTGAGGTCTTAGCAACCTACTTGACTAAGTTTTGGTTCTGATGTGGGCTGATTTCATCAAGTCCTTCATTTAAAAATGGAAATATGTGTATGTTGTAATATATGAAATAATGGAGAAGGAAAGAAGACTACAGCTTTTACCATTTGAAGTCTGGCCCACAGAAAACATTCGTAAGTCAGAGGACTTCTTACATTAAACTGATGTGTTTCACCAATGTTTCTGGAGGATGCATTTGGGGCTGGGGTGCCTTTTCTGGTATCATTAAAGATCATCTTCCTTACCTCTGTGCTTACCAAAGCAGAGCTAGACATCAGAAGAAGGAAGGGAGTGGCAGCACTGATAGCAATCTTTGCAACCACTACTGATCAGAGCTCAGAAACACATGCTGCTCCCTCTCTTACTTTCCCATCTACAAAATATTGAAAGTCCCCCTGCAAAGGAGTTAGGAGTAAAATATCCTCTGGAGGGAGAATGGCAAAATGCTTGGGATTACTACATGCACTTTTGTAATCCTGGGGAAACGTGTCACTATCCCAGGAGGAAGTGGGAGAAATCCAAGGGTGTAGAAAGGGCAAAAAAAAGCTTGAGACCATCTAAGTGAGAGAACCAGAGTCTTCTGAAACCAAAATTGAGCTCCAAGACCGAGAAAGCAAAGTTGATCAATGAGCATTATACCAGCTGTGCAAGGCCCCTTACAACTGACTTTGCCCCCATGGAGGCATCCCATAGTTTTGAGTACACTTTTTAAAAAATGACATTGGCTATCTTGGGAAAGGAAAAAAAATTTTTTGAGCTCTAAGATGGCTGAAGACATCAAATTTAAATTCCAGACTTGTCCCCACTGTAGTCAGCAGAAAGCCCTGCCAATACAGACAGCTTATTTGGGAAATATTCACAGCAGCAAAGTCCTAGAGCAAATATGCACAGATTCCTTGTCCTTGGAATTAGAGAGAAAGAGACCTGAGGCCTATTGTGATGACCCACCAACTGCAGTCAATGTGTACAAGTGAACCAACCATACCAAGGGTTAGAAAAAAACACCAAAACTATCTAGTATTATGGGAGAAATCATTTTCCATGCATGTGTTTTCTAGTCAAATCCACTGAGATGAAAACATGAGACTCCTATAAGAAGTGTTCACTAAAGCTGGTCACAAAAGTCTAAAACCAGCCCCAAGAAGAAACAAAATCTGACAAATTCAAAACTTAACTTGTTGGTGACAATGCTACCTGAACCACAGGATGGCCAATACCTGAATCTATCCTGACCCAGCTGTATCTGTTGTCTAATGAAATACTGCTACATAAATACAGCCACAAAGTCTCCGTGGCTTACAATAACAAACACATATTTCGCTTACAAATTGACAGTACACCTGGGTAGTCCTGATGCTCTGGGAAAGGCTTAAGTGATCTTGGTGGGATGCTCTCATGGATCTGCAGTCAGCTGGAAGTTCAGCTGGGACTGGTGGTACCGCCTTAGTATTCGGTTGGGATTTTTTTCGGTCTGATTTATGTATCCTCTCAATCCAGAAGGCTGGTTCAGCCTTGTTCTTGTGAAGGAGGATAGGAAAGAGGATGAATAAGGCCTCTTGGGACCTATGCTTAGTATGGGCCTATATTCTTTTTTTTTTTTTTGAGTTGGAGTCTCACTCTGTCGCCCAGACTGGAGTGCAGTGGCCACTCCCGGCCACGGCAGCCTCAATCTGCTGGGCTCCGGCAATCCTTCCACCTTAGCCTTCCAAGTAGCTGGAATTACAGGCATGCGCTATCACGCCCGGCTGATTTTTTTGATTTATTATAGAGATGAGGTCTTGCTGCCCAGGCGGCGTGGGTTCAGGCAATCCACTCACCTCAGCCTCCCAAAGGCGCGGTATTACAGGCTGAGCCACTGAGCCCAGCTGGCCTATATTCTTATCTGCTGCGTTTTATTGACAAAAGCAAATCACAATCCAGTCCAGAGCCCAGGGTGAAGAAATAGACTTCACCTCCTTGTAGGAAGTGCTAATATTTCACACAGCAAGGAGCATGATACCAAGGAGGAATGATAAGTGCAGACCTTTAGGCCAATCAGTCCTCCACACCAACATCTTAGTGTCAGAGAATTAGTTCTGTGAATAAATCAAAAAACTTGGTTAAAGGCAATACGGTATCCTAGAAGAAAAAAAAACTATTAATGAGAAAAACCACAGAAATCTGAATAAAGGCTGTAGTTTAGTTAATAGTAATATGAATTCCTTTGTTTTGACAAATTCACCAGGGTTATGTAACATGCTAACATGAGGAAGAGCTAGATGCAAGGATACTGGGAAGTCTGTAATGTCTTTGTAACTCTTCTGTAAAGCTAAAATTAAAGCTATTATGAGCAGCTTCTTTTTTTTTAAGCTTTCAAACAAAGTTTATTAGAGAAATAAGGGAGAAAAGAAAAAGTGACATGCCAGAGCTGGCATGGGTGAAAAAAACCATGCCACAGCTTATTTCTTAGGAACATTATAAAAAAGAACTTGGGGTATAGGCCATTTGGCGACAGCACCCTTGACTGACTGCATCACTGAGTCACAGAGAATCCTCCATCTTGTATTCAGAAACCCCTGTGGACAAGGAAAATTTGGCAGCGCATGGGACACTGAAAAGAGGAGCAGATGGCTTGGCCTGGGCCATATCTCTGCAGATCTCCAAGACAGCAGCAACACTGAAGGCTAGGGGATGTGCCAGCATCCTTTCCCAGTGTGACTGAAAGGGTGTTGACCCAGCTGGCTATGATGGTTGAACAAATGCCACCGGGCCACCAGGCTACAGCACTTAGGGAATTCTCTGCTCTTAGTTTTTTAAGAGAGAAAATTCTCTCTCTTCATTTTTTAAGGGAGTGAAATATAGATTTGCCATCTTCTTCTGATTTTGTGAGTGTGATACATTGTGATCATCTTTGCTGTATAGCAGCTCTGAGTCTGTAGTGGAAACTAAATCAGACACACAAACACACAATTATGGTATGATATGATTCGGTCTATGTAGTGGACATGTTTCTTGTCTGTACCTCTGTCTTCCTTCAGAAAAGCCCAGCCTCATATCGGCCAGGCACAGGGGTTCATGATTGTAATCTCAGTACTTTGAGAGTCTGAGGTGGGAGGATCACTTGAGACCAAGAGCTCAAGATCAGCCTAGGCAATATAGCAAGATCTCCCTCTATTTAAGAATAACAAATATACATACAAAATTTTTTAAAAATAAAGATCTCTCCCCACCCCATGCCTGTTTGCCCCAGAGTAAAGGAGCTTTCTCTGGTCACTGCAAGTGGTCAAGGGAGATTGGTTGGCCCAACACTGAGCCAGTCAGACCTTCTCCATCATATTTGATATAAGGTTTCTGGGGGAAAGAAGGATCTTTCTTTCTCTGGTACCATAGATAGTTATAAAAATAAAGACTGACTGAAGCTAAAGACTACCAGAGAGAAGAGCCAAGACATGGAGAGAGAAGTTCCCCATAATATAGTTTAAATCCCTGGATTTAGCCAAGCCTAAGGCCAGAGACACTTCTTAGACTTCCATATTTTCAGCCATAATCTGAAATATGTGTCTGATTTAGTTTTCACATAGTTTCCTCTCACATGCACCCAAAATAATCCTGCCAAATGCAGAGATTAGTATCTGGAAATGGGGTGTTAGAATTAACAAGCACTCAGACATGGACTAGGCTGAGAACAGGTGGGATGCTGGGTATCAATGCTGCCATTCCATACCCGGGAGGTTAGCAGTGCTTGTTAAATGAGAGCAAAGCAACTGGAAAGATTTTTTTCCTTGTTATGTGAAACCAGTTTGTTTCTTGTGTCTTCAGAAAACTTAGGTTAAAATAAGTAGGCTATATTTTGCAGCATTCATTATCCTGGAAGGTTAAGCCCAGACTATCCTTCTGACAGCAGAAAGGGAAAGACTTGCATAGGCTCACCATGGAGATTATTTCTTCTTCCATCAATCCTTATGAAGACACAGAGTACCATTTTTTCTGTTTTAAAAAATCATATTGAGATGAAGGAAAAACAGGAGCACGGGGGGAGACCTTATTTCCTAGGTCCTTAACAAAAGCCTCTGGCTATATACTCCTCACTTTAAAAGGCAGTGATTTAGCCGGGCTCGGTGGTTCAGCCTGTAATCCCACGCTTTGGGAGGCTGAGGTGAGTGGATTGCCTGAGTCCACAGGTTCAAGACCCGCCTGGGCAAATTGGCGAGACCTCATCTCTACAATCAATCAAAAAATTAGTCAGGCGTGGTAGCGCCACCTGTAGTTCCAGCTCCTCGGAAGGCTGAGGCGGAAGGATTGCCAGAGCCCACCAGGTCGAGGCTGCGGTGCCCGGGAGCGGCCACTGCACTCCAGTCTGGGCAACAGAGTGAGACTCCAACTCAAAAAAAAAAAAAAAAAAAAGGCAGTAATTTTCCTCCATTTTAAAGAGACATGCATGAGAATGTAACCCCACCTCATTATTCCAACCCACTGTTCCAAGGTCAAGGACCGAGAGGCCAGAAGGTGAAGACATTATTCAGAGAAAGAAACTCCAAAAACAGGTTGGATTTAAGGACCATGCCGTGTTGTGATCCCTTGTCTGACTAGCCCACTGAATTTCTAGAAATCAGATAGCCTGTTCTCTCTCACTCTGAGACTTTAAAGAAACATTATTTCCAGAGACTCCATGAACCCTGTAAACAGGCTTGTGATTGATTGTTCAACCTCTAAAGCAATCTCCAGACCCACAAACCTGCCCCAAAAGAAAATAGGGCACAGTCACCAGGCAACTCTTCCTGAAGAGTTGGGTAAGTTCAGGGAGAGGATTGTAGGGGCCACATGTTAGCCTGCCTCTGGCCCAAAACCCGATGCAGGACTCTCAGTCATGAACCAGGCATTGGGTCTTTAATCCCATCTGACATGGGTGTCCAATTTATAATTGATTCACAATGTGAGAAAGAACAAAGGTGAATGGCTAACTTCTGCCTCAAGCATTAGCACCAAGGAGTTTGTATTTTATCCTTGAGGAATACAGTAAGGGCTTATCATCAGTTTTAAGCAGGTTTAAAGCAGATTAAGACTTGTGGTGTGTTTTGCAAAGGTAAAGGTGGCAGCATGGTGGATTGGCAGGAAAACGCAAGACTTTATGTGAACCTGAAAATTAGTGACAGTACTAGGAAAATTAACAAAGACCTGCAATGAGTATAGCGTAGAACTAAGGAACACCAGAGATTATGCAATAGATGGAAGAGCTTCCCAATGTTGGAAATACAGAAAAAGGAACACACCCTATAAAACAGCAAAAAGATTAAACTTTGCAGACTGTAAAAAAAGATGCAAATTCCTTGTTTTATTTATATTGGAGAGAAGAAAAAAGCAGACAGCTGGAATTCTACCTAAAACTGAAGGAAAGATTTTTAAATCCTTGTTTATTTTTCACTTGAAAAGAATTTGTCTACAGACATGGCTCACTGGCTCAAGCCTGTAATCCCAGCACTTTGACGCTGAGGCAAGAGAATCACTTGAGGACAGAAAATCAAGACCAGCCTGAGCAAAACAGTGAGATATCATTCCTACAAAAATAAAAATAAATTCACCAGGTGTGGCGGCACACAGCTGCAGTCTCAGCAACTTGGGAGACTGAGGTAGAAGAATTACCTGAGCCCAGTATGTTAAGGCTTTGGTGAGCCATGATCATGGCACCACACTTCAGCCTGGGCATTTGAGTGAGATCCCGACTCAAAAGAAGGAGGAGGAGGAGGAGGAGGAGGAGAGAAAGAACAAAAGAAAGAACGAAAGAAAGAAAGAAAAAGAAAGGAAGGAAGGAAGGAAGAAAAAGAAAAAGGAAAAACAGGAAAAGAATTTCTCCAGAAAATTGTGAAGATGTATAGATTCTCTAAAGGAGTTTTTGCAAGATATACACAAAAGAATGCCTTGGTTAGCTACCAAAATGCAACCCCCTGAGACTTTAAACCTTAGCAGTCAAGAGCCTCTGGGTCCACTGCACAAAGTTTTAGGTTAGAAAATGAGGTTAATTACATTCTTTCTGAGTTCCCTTTAACCTGGATGAAGCATGGTGCTAAATGATTCTAAAGGATTTAGCAACTATAGAAGCATACAGGTCAGAGAAACTTAAATCAAAACTCATTTCAGTGATTTATAAAAGCTAGAAGAGATGATTGCTTGCCCAGGGGGCTCAGCATCAGCCCCATTCCTTCAGCATCCCTTCCTCACTGGGATTCTACTAAGTACTGCATTCCTCTGAGCCTTGTACCTTTCCATCACAGCTTTACATTAGTCCCTAAATAGCACTAAATAAATGCCAGTGGGTCTCTCAGGCAAATGTAGATGCAGCCTGGCAATTATAGTCCATCCATCATAAAGGGTCAGCACAGGGATTGAATGAAATTTTGCTTCACTTAGTTCCTGGTATACAATAAGCACTCATTTCTGGTGGCTATCTCCAATTACATATAGCACTGAAAATTCTAGCACTAGCTACAAAAAAGTGTGAAGAAAAGTAACTTCCATCATTGTACTCTGGTAACCCACCCCTATTTTCACTTCTAATTATACTTCTTTCTTTGAGGCCTGTCCAGAATTAAATTTATCAAAATAATTTCAAATTTTAAATGCTTATGTTTTAAAAAAAGAGCTTCATGGTATTCAATGCCCCACCCAAGCATTCTTTGGCTAGGTCCAAGATTGTTATTCACTAGCATACTTATGCTTCTAACACTTTGCAAAGAGCAAAACTTATTTCTCATAATTTTTTTAAGGAAAGCGTAATGATTTTTTTGTTTTTTGTTTTTGTTTTGTGTTTTCCCAGAACTGTCTTGAAGATCTTTTCCCAACTTGGCCAGCTGCACTTGAATTCGGAGTTTCCACCTTAGAAAGAATGCAGTGTGTCCAAGAGGAATGAGTCACTGAATTCTAAGCACAGTAGATTTCATCTCTTTAAGAACAGTGAAGCATTCCATTTTTTACAGTGAAATAGTTCTTGAAGTGGGCCAGGACCAGAGCTGCCCCATCTCATTTCCTCTTCTCCATGCCTTCCAACTATGAGAAGAAGGGAATAAAGAGACTATTTGAACTCTGGCAACAGGCCATCTGACTTTGTAGACTTCCCAAGTAATCTTGACCAAGAAAAAAGTCCTTGAGTAACTGTATGGAACACTAAGCCCCTCGGAGATGCTCATGAAATGCTTGTTGGCTATCTGTAGAGAGTCCTAAGCCTTGTCAAGACATGCTGCCCTATTTGTTGCTGGTAACTGTAGACTACATCACACACACACACAACCCCTGCCGCCGCCCGCCCAATCTTCTTTGGACTCTGTCTGTAAAGTTATGTCACTACTTTAGAAATTTGTAACAGTCTATTATCTCTCCAACATTAACTATGTGATGGTGAGTTTTGTTGAATGACATTTTCAGATGGACACATGAATATATGAACAACCCAGATTTTTATTTTTGAAATATCATTGCTGAGGATGGGCCATTTAATATAGTCTTCATATTACTTCATTTGATCATCACAATCACCTTGAGAAAGATAAAGGAGATCAGATGAGTTCGAGTTGATAGATCATGTAACAAGCATTTAGTGAACACCTACTATATGCAAGTTACTCTATAAGTTACTCTGGGAAATAAAAACTGAATAACACATAGACCCTGCTCTCTAGTAACATTCAGTAGCAGAGGAAAGACAAAACAAAAGCATGTGTAACACAATACAAAGTGGTCTATGAAAAGGTTTTGGTTATTATTCATATACTAATAGGAAAGCATTAAAGGGCTGTGTACAGGAGAGTGACATGGTTATAACTGCATTTTAGAAAGATCACTCTGCCAGCAGGATGGAGGGACAGCTTAAAAGGGAGCTAGGCTGGGCTTGGTGGCTCAGCCTGTAATCTCAGCACTTTGGGAGGCTGAGGTGAGTGAATTGCCTGAGCCCGCAGGTTCGAGACCAGTCCAGGAAACTTGGTGAGAACTCATCTCTACAATAAACTTTTTTTTAAAAAATTAGCTGGTGTGGTAGCATGCACCTGTAGTTCCTCAGCTACTTGGAAGGCTGAGGCAGAAGGATCACTGGAGCTCACCAGGTCGAAGCTGGGGTGGCCGTGAGTGTGCCACTGCACTCCAGCCGGGGTGACAGAGTGAGACTCCAACTCAAAAAAAAAAAGAAGGAGTTACTGAGACAAAAAGCTTTTTTTTTTTTTTAATGTCTGAAGTCTTATGATCTGCCATCTGCAAGCTGGAAACATATGAAAGCTGATGGTAGAAATTGCTGTTCAAGGAGAGGAAAAGATCAATGTCTCAGCTCAAAGGAGTCAGACAGAGAAAGGATTCTACCTTATTCCTTTGTGCTCTTTTTAGATCTCAATGAGTTAGATGGTGCCCATCTTCATCAGAGAAGGACATCTGCTTTACTCGGACATACTAATTTCTTCTGGAAACATACTCACAGACACATTCAGAAGTTATATTTAACCAGAAATCTGGGCATGCTGTGGCCTACTCAAGTTGACACACAAAATTAACCATCACTGGAGGCTACTACAATAATCTAGGCAAGATACAAAATAGGCCTAACCTAAAGTAGGGAATATAGAGAGAAGGTGGAGAATGTATAAAAAGATTTTAATGAGGAAAAATGAATGGGACTGGGTGGCAAATGATTGGTTGATGAGAAATGTTGAGGAAATGTGAAATAGAAACTGAGAGTTCTGCATTTGGCAGCTAGGTGGGAAGAGTGCTGTTTCTGTAGGAGATCATGACAGAGATGGAGAATGGCATTTGGGCCAGGCCAAGATGAAGGAACATGAGAAGCCCTCAAGGAACAAGGACACTACTCTGATGGAGAGTGGGCTAGGTGCAGCAGCATCATGGCACACTGGGAAATGGAGGTTGGGAAAGCAGACCGAGCAACTGTTATGGTCAAGTTCAGTTGTCAACTTGACTGGATTAAAGGGTACCTAAATAACCGAGTACCTAGATTGTTTCTGAATGTGTCTCTGAGGGTGCTCCTGAGGAGATTGGCACGTAAGCCTGTGAACTCCAAGGGGGAAAGATAACCCCTCCCCTCCCCCAATGTGAGCAGGCACCATCCAATGGGCTGGGGGCTTAGATAAAACAAAAAGGTGAAGAAGGGGCAAATTCTTTATCACTCCTCTGGAGTCAGGGTGCTCTCCTGCTCTCACGTATCAGAACGCACGGTTCTCTGACTTTTGGACTCTGGAATTCACAAAAGCAGCTCTTGGGGCTCTCAGGCCCTCAGCCTGAAACTGAAGAGTAACACCAACAGCTTCACTAGTTCTAAGGCCTTTGCACTTAGACTGAGCCTCGCTGTTGGCCTTCCTGGTTCTCCAACTTACAAATGGCCTATGGTGGTACTTCTCAGTCTCCATAACTGTGAGAACCAATTCCCCTAACATATCCCCTCACATACATCTCTATGTATGTATCCAATTCATTCTGCATCTTTGGAAAAGATACAGCACTGTGAATGCCAGGCATAGAGTTTGAACTTTGATTCAGTAAGCAATGGAAGGCTTTTAAGCAATAGAACAACATAATTGAAGCAGTCCTCTTGGAAAATTAATCTGATCAGTGAAGAGACCTAGATACCAAAAGGTTAACTGATAAGACACCTTTTGAGAGATGGGACTAAAATGCAAGTCTTCAGACTTCTGGTCATTTTGTGCAATGAGGATAAATCTTGCCTACTTCATAGAATTCTAAATACATATTTCTCTCTCTAATAGGTCTTCCTCCCTATTGAATCTTACAGCCTTCATATTTAGCTTGAGTCAGACATTTATCATATTAAGACAATAAAAGGGTGCGTCCAGCAACTTTTTTGCTGACACCCAAAGAGCCTATATTGTTTCAACCATAAGGCTCCAAAAAATACCTGTGATTGCTAAATGTAGATGATGACAATAGTCTTGTAAGACCTCCTCAAAAGTGAGAATCTAGAGGAAATACAAATGAATTAAAATATAAAATAAATTTAAAAGCTTAAATACACATCTTTGAAAAGAATAAATTGGTTTGCAAATACAAATTAGTATTGTTAAGACTTCACTAAGGGTTGCATTTGACTGAAGTTTCATCCTGTGATAAGGGTTGTTTCATACATTGTTTCATTTTATCTTCACAAATATATGAGGAAACTAAGTAACTTATTCAGTACCACATAGTAAATAAACGACAGAGTTGGGATTAAAGCCCAGACCAACTCTAGAACCTCAACTCTTAAGTAGTCTGCTATTGTCCCCTTCAGAATCATTTTCTAGAGAAAATTCAAAAGAAGCTAGGAGAGCAGCAGAGTTTGTTTTTTTGTATAAGGGCAATAAACAGTGACTTTCTAGCAGCTGTGCAGGCCCTTATAGCAGACAGTTGTCTTTTACTCAGAGCCTCTGAGAAAACCTACTGACTCAGATTGCATTTCCTAGTTGCAACTGAACTATGTGGGAAAAACAAGTTCTTATTACACTGGAAATGAAGAGTTGGGGAAGAGGCCAGAATGAGAGGAGAGGGAACTGTCATTAACCTCACTTATTTTAAATAAGCACTTAGATAAACAAAGACAATCAGAAAATCAAAATGAACCAAATTCTAATCAGTGTGTGTGCTTCATGCACGTGTGTGCTTACATGCACATATATACTCGTACAGAATGTGAGGGAAGCACTGGAAAATCAACCACTCAAATTCAACATAAAGCAGTGGTCTTACCTGTTAACTTCTGTGCTATTATTTTCAGGATGTGCAATGCTGTGCTTTAGCTCTTTTTGGTGTTGTTGTTAAGGCCTTGTTTTTTTATGGATGTCATTATTTGCTAAAGTGAATTTAGTAGAAAAACCCCATGGGAGTGAAATGATGAGTTTTTAAACAAACATTTTGTAAAGTACCTTTATATTATCATATCTTTATTGTGTTTATTCATGATCAGAGAGTGAATTTTACATCTGCTTCTTCTGTAATCCATTTTGAGAAGAATGGAAGTTGAGCATGATAAGCAGGAAGGCCCAGAGGAGAGAAGTTCCAATGCTGGGTTGAGCATTTTGTGCTAGCAGAGAAGGAATTACGGGAAAGAGGAACTGTTAAAAAAATACTATGATTGAAGTAATATGTAGAGAAGAGAAAGAGAAAAGAGGTCAAGTGACAAAAGAAAGTAAAAACAACAAGATTAGAGCATAAAAAATAATTTTTCCTATTACTGATTGTTTAATCTTTCTAACATTATGACTTATATTTTCACTTTCATGGTGTTGTCTAGATTATATCAGAGTATTGACCTATTGTGATATTAAATTAGGTAGCCATATGGACAATGTAATCAGTTGCAAAGCAATTAATTACATAGGATTACTTCAAAATGAATTAGTGTTGATTCAGAGGAAGAGTGCAGAAAGAAGCAAAGGATGACAATGAAAGAAAAAGGGCAAGGAACAGAGAAGAAAATTACTCCTCGACACAAGAAATGGTTCCTTATGCAACCAAATGCATGTTTAAATCTTATATTTAAGTTGCAAAAAACAGATAAAATGATTGAGATAGTTTAAGAAAGAAGAAATTAATAGTAAATCTCAAAAATGCTGTTACTATAGGTTTTTAAAACTAAGTTAAGTAGATATAACATATTGTTAAATGTATTTTTAAATGTATTTTGATAAAGAGGGGAAATAGAAAATATCAAATAAAGCAACATGATCATCTCTATAGAGTGCTGACTCTTAAAATGTTGTAAGTCTAGATGAAGACTTGAGAGAATCTTGTTCCAGAATACTCAAGCCTACAAGAGAATTATTTCTTGACATGACAGAATTACCTGCAATTATATGAATCTCTTTAGCATGTTTTGTGAGACAAAGGTCTTTAGCAGAAAAAAACTATATTCAGTAAGTCAAAGAAGCTGTTGAAGAAAATTTAAAAGCATCACCAAAAATATTACAAGAAATAATTTACGATAACTTTTCTTTCTTGGTTTTTCTAAAAATACTATTTCCCATTGGAAAATAGGAAGGCCTTACCTCAAGCAGCTGTAGAAAAATCCACATTTTTCCAGATGGTACTGATTTCAAACAAAGCAAAATATTTCTGTTTTACCTTTTTGCACAAAGCTCAGAAAAGGGGATGCTAATTTCTGTCCTGAAAACACCTATCAGCCAGTTCCTAACAACTTGAAAAATCATTTTTAACTCTAATATGGGTGCATGAAAAATGAAATAATCAACTTCCAGAAGAACTTTTTTCCTGAATATTGTTGTCTTTTAAAATTATATTAATTTGTTGCATTCTTCTTCTGATTAAAAATATGTAAATTAAATTATATTGTTTCCTATTTTGCTAAAACAAAAAACTATTTAAAGTAAGTAAAGAGGCCAGCTGGTCCAAGGAGGATCTTGGGAAAGACCCAGGCAAGCACCACTCTGGCTCCAAGAAGATACTGAGTCAGCTGTAAGCAAAGCATGAAATGACTAGCCTGCTTGGTGAATCACCACAGCTAATCTGTGTCTGGAAGTGGCCATGCAAGAGCCATAAACAGTCATTTGCATTATTGAGAGCCATATCTTCAGTCCCAGATATGGAAAAGATACTCCACAGCTGACCTTCTTTATAAGTGAGAAGATGAAAAGCTAAGCAAAGTCTCTCTACCTTCTTAATCAATTCTCCTAAAGATTGCAGGTTGGCGGCCTAGGGAAAGGCAAGAGTTTATACCTGTGGAAGTCA
The DNA here is from genome assembly GCF_000164805.1 of Carlito syrichta. Classification (NCBI taxonomy): domain Eukaryota; kingdom Metazoa; phylum Chordata; class Mammalia; order Primates; family Tarsiidae; genus Carlito; species Carlito syrichta. Next base: position 350,686 of record NW_007249317.1, on the reverse strand, counting down.
CAGCCTCAACAGCAGCAGTCTCCTTCTGAATTCTTCACATCTCCTTTCACATTGTCTTTAAAGTTCTACCCTCAATCTTCCTATCCACTATTAGTACATAATTACTGTGTATCTACTACTATGGACAGACCGTAGGAGAGGCAGGAAACGTTCCTGAACAGTCACAATGCAACATCACAAAACTGAAGGGAGCAGAGGGAGGTACAGGAAAGAATGTAACATCAGCTTTTCTATAAGATGATCCAGCCTCTTATGTTGGGAAAGAGCCAGAGAGGGAGCAGAGTGCAGGAAGGAGACAATGCTGGGCAGAAAGAGCAGGCCTGTGACTCAAATGCCTTTGCTATCCTCAAATAGCTCTGCTATCCTCCAGAAGACTGAAAAGCAAAGAGAATTGTGCCCCTAGGCAAAAGGAGAGTAACTTTGGGAAGAGAAAATTCCCAAGACAAGAAAACCCTAAAGGAGCGATGGCTATCCATGGTTCACTCCACTACTACTGCCATCTCAAAGTTAGCATCCCTTCTCCACACATGCACTTGCTCCTATGAACACACACACACACACACACACACACACACACACACACACCAGGGCCAGGAGTAAGTTCAGGCAAGCAAGAAACTCAGTGAAACCCTGAGAGTGAGTTGCGTCCTTAAATTTACACCCTAGGAGCCTTGTATGCCTCTCTTTAATCCCAGTCCTGAAATACACAAATAGTCTTATTTGTCAGCAAAAAACTTAGTCCCATTCAAAAATGAGGAACTAATATAGGAAAGGAAAAAGATGAAATGACAAATAGCTCTCCTTGGTCTCAAAGAAAAGATAAAATTATTTGGGGAGGGGACCCTCCTCCCCCACCCCAAAAAACAGTTCAAAGAAGAGCTTGTTAGACTACCAAACATTGGGCTTGGACCAACCCCTGAAGTCAAGGGGTGGGGTCAACCCCACTCAACCTCACAGCCTAAAACTTAAAGAGGGGGATTCTCTGAAGAGATGTTAGGGAAACAAATGATAACCTTGGTTTTCATAACTTTAGTTAACTGAGTGTTACCATTATGAAAAAAAATACCAGCCAGGCTTGGTGGCTCAGCCTATAATCCCGCACCTTTGGGAGGCTGAGGTGAGTGGATTGCATGAGCCCACGGGTTCGAGACCCGCCTGGGCAACGAGACCTCATCTCGACAATAAATCAAAAAATCAGCCGGGCGTGGTAGCGCGTGCCTGTAATTCCGGCTACTTGGAAGGCTGAGGCGGAAGGATCGCCGGAGCCCAGCAGGTCGAGGCTGCGGTGGCCGGGAGCAGCCACTGCACCCCAGTCTGGGCGACAGAGTGAGACTCCAGCTCAAAAAAAAAAAAAAAAAATACCTCTTCAGGTATGGACAGCCATAAAGCAAATAAAAAATGCTTTTTAGATTGTTCAAGTTTAGAGAGACTAGCAATTGAAATTAAAATCTGAAGTTTCCTTCAGACAGTCAGCTAATAGCAATTGCATTTTATAGAGCAGCTACTATGTGTAATACAGTATGCTGTAAATTTTATTTGTATCATCTCAGTTAACCCTCATTAAAATTCTGTAGGGGGCTGGGTTGCAGGCTCAAGCCTGTAATCCCAGCACTTTGCGAGGCTGACATGAGAGGATTGCCTGAGCACGGGTTCAAGAACAGCCTAGGCAACTTGGCAAGACCTCATTGCTACAATATATCAAAAAATTAGCCAGACATGGTAGTGCATGCCTATAGTTCCGGCTACTTGGAAGACTGAGGCAGAAGGATCACCTGAGCCCAGCAGGTTGACACTGAGGTGGCCGTGAGCCTGGGCAATGGAGTGAGTCTCCAATTAAAAAAAAATTCTATAGGCATCATTGCTTTTTATTTTAAAAAGAGAAAAAACGGGGCTCTGGGAGGTTAGTAATTTGACAAAATTCACACAACTAACAAGAAACAGCACAAAAATTTGAACTCAGGTCACTTAAACTCTTAATGACCAAGAGATGTGGGGATTAGGGCTTCAGGGTAAGATTTGGGGCCCATATCCTGTTTCTCTTTTGGAAATTAAGATCCCTCCCAGGTTCTAAAAAAAGAAAAACGGCACACATACACACACACACACACACACACACACACACACACACACACACACACACACACACAAACAGCCAAAGAAGGAATGTCTACATGGGGATTATTATCACCCTTCTTAGTAGCTGGCAAGTGGAGCCAATGTGGGATCTCTAGGAAACATGGGAGAACTAAATTTAAATCTGAAGATGAATGGGACCTCCTTTCCCTCTCTGGAAGAAGAGCAAACTAAAAACTCAGGACCTTAACTAGCTGCTGTGCAGAGGATCATGGGCCAGCCTCACGACATCAGATGCCAGTGGGATGGCAAGAGCAAGAGAAAAATGACTTTGTTTGCTTTTAGGAATCTACTGCAGACCCAGCCCTGGGTCAGTGCTTACAGGAAAAGAGAAGCAAGGAAATTCCCAGTCCCCTATGGCAGGTGGAAAAAGGGGCCATGCAACAAAATACAGGGATCCTTATCCCATGTACCAACCTACTTAAGGCATGGCAGGCTTTCCAGCGATCATGGCAGCTACCTTCCCTCACGTGGGACATCCCTAGAAAGAGGTAGAAAGAGGTAAGAATTTCCCATCGCAAGCCTTTCCCAGGAGGGAACGGGTATCGGAAGGCAGAAGTGTGGACACATATTTGTTCCTCTTTTCTGTGGACTAAAGCAAGAGTGGGGCCAAGAAGAAGACGGATTATCTTCTGTGGTGGAAGCAGCATGTAAGTGGGCAGTTTCAGAGCCCCCTGAACTGAGAACTGGGCAGACTCTATTGGTGGCCTACCACATCCCCATCATTAGCTGGGAGGTAGCTATAGACTATTTGTGATCCTAGGCCATTCTGCATCTCTCTTAGACCTCTCTGATAACAGGAGATGCTTTGGCAGCCTGGAAATTACCCCTAGAGGAATCCTCAATTAACAAGGGGTAGGAAGCAATGTATAAGTGCACTGTTGTAGAAGGATCTGAAATGTGTCCCACAGTCTTTTGGAAGGTCCCTAGCAAGATGAAGTTCTGGTTCCTCACAGCAAAAGCCCACTCATGAGCACCTTTGTACTGGGTTTTCTCCCTTCTTGGCTCTCTTCCCCCAGTCTCACAGTGCTTCATGGGATCACATCCCAAAGAAACTGCTTGTACTCAAACTCTTGACTCAGGTTCAGTTTTGGGGGGAAGCTGAACTAAGATAGGATTTTCCAGGAAGGAGGTATCAGTTCCTTGTTGCTACCCCAAAGGCTCTCCGTTACAAGTGTGAGAGCTGCTTAGTTTGTGTCAGTAGAAAGTCACACAAGTGTCCCACTGTCCCACATTTCCACAGGTGTTGCCCTCAGGATCTGCAGATAAAGCTTCATGATGGAAAGGCATTATGACTTGAAGGACTCCAACCTTCACCATCTTAGTGAGAAGAGTATCCAGGGAGTGGCCGTGGTAGGAAGTCTAGTGTTTCAATATTCTCTCACAGAAGAGAGAAGTGGCAATTTTTCAAAACAAATCTCATGAACTTGAAAGGCAAGCCATAAAAACTTTATGTTTAGGCCGGACGTGGTGACTCAAGCCTGTAATCCCAGCACTTTGAGAGACCAAGGCAAGATTGCTAGAGCCCGGGGTTCGAGACCAGCCTGAGCATCTTGGTGAGACCTTGTCTCTACAATATATCAAAAAATTAATCAGCCATGGTAGCATGCGCCTGTAGTTCTTGCTACTTGGAAGTCTGAGACAGAAGGATGGCCTGAGCCCAGTGGGTCAACACTGAGGTGGCCATGAGTATGCCACTGCACTCCAGCCTGGGCAACAGAGTAATACACTGACTCAAAACAAAAAAATAACTTTATGTTTGAATCCTAACTCCAGACACTCAATGATTGGAGAATGTAGTTGGAAAAAATTATGCTTCATACTTGTTTTTTCTTAAGTGATAGGACCATAATTTTCTACTTAGCAAACAGTAATAATAACACTTAATTTCAGGACTGTGATAAATAAATGAGATCATCAATACAAAGTGCTTAGCTCAGTGCTGGCACAGTGTGAGCATTCAAAAAGTATGGCTTCTCTTTCCTCTTCCATAAATGTGAATGTCCTTCCCTCTCCCCAAGAAACCAGAATTTATGCTAGTTTCTCACTCAGCCTGAACATATCATTCACAGGTACTTTAACATTGTCACTACCAGTTTTTAAGAACCATCCCTAGGTTCTTGTATTTCAAATCAAATTGTTTTGAAATGAAAACCAAAAAAACATCCTGTCCTTTTTCATGTATTTCTTAAGTTGTCTGATTTCTACCAACATGGAATTTTAGGTACCAATGTATCTTTAACTGATTTTTTTTATAATCAAATCTACTTTGAGTACATATCACTGTGATTAATACATCTTGTTCCTTCATCGAAACAAGGAATATCAGAAGTGCCTACTTCTAGAGCTTGGAGGTTGAGTGTAGGCCAGATAATACGTCTTTCACCAAAGGAAAATCCCATTTCACAGGGGAGACAAGGCATAGCAAAGAAAGGTGCTTACTTCTATATTAGATGAGATAGAATTATTTCTGTTGCTTCTACTATTTAGCCAATATGAATTTCTGTTTCTACAAGTCAATCTCATTTTCTAGTTCTAGTACTTTGCTCTGTCAGCATCTAAAGAATGCTGTTTATCCTTCCTATTTCCATGTTTCAATTTCCAATCCTACCATGATTTCTCCCCTCTCAATACATTCATGTATTTTTCATACCTTTTCTCTCACCCTCCTAGGCTCACTTTGCCTTTTCTTCCTGTTAGCTTGCTACACCAAAGCCATGACAAGAACAGGCTGTTTCCATAATGCCTTACAGAAAATGCGGTGGAAACATCTATGGAAGCTGTGTCCCTGGATGAGACACAAGGTCCCAACTGGTGTTTTGTATTCAGTTCACTCTGTGCTCAGGGCCTCACGAAGAGGCTCTGTAGTTTTTATAAGTGTGCTCTTTAGTGACTTCCACAAATGTTTTTACTTTTCATTCTTCTAACTTCTCTAAAATCAATAATAGAAAAATTCCCGTGATCCTAGTAGAAGAATAACATAGGCCTCGAAACAACAAACAAATTCCCTCATCATCTGACCAAATGAAATATTCAACTCTGAGTTGCTAAGCCCAACCTAGACACTCCTCCCAGGTTCCCTGCGGCCCCACTCTCAGGTGCAAGCATGCAGATTTCCCTAACAACTGCCAGAGACTACAATCTCACAACTCACAGCAAACAGGAAGCAGGCACTGTCAGTCACATGAAATGGGGTCAGAGCTTCAAGCCACAGAAAGACTCAATGCCAGATTTCTATCATCCACCCTAATGACGTCGTGCATTTTCACAAGTATGCGACTCAGAATCCTCTCTGTTTCTCAGGGCAGACCATAGATACCATCTGCCCCATGCTCTCACCCAACAAAAGAATTCTGTTGTAACATTCCTGAAGTTTAGTCATCCAACCTCTGCCGGGCTATTTCTAGAGGGCAGTCAACCCAGCAGGCCTTGAGGGACAGTGTAGACAGAGTCTGCTTCCTCTTACACATGTCATTTTTGTCTCCTCTTTATCAAGCTAAACTGCCCTGGCCCCTCCCCTTATTCCCAATGTAACACATCTTGTAGGTCCTTCAGGCTCCTTGAGTTACCACACTTGAGTTTCAAAGCTAGTTTTAAAACCAAGGGTGTTCACAGCTCTAGCTAATATCATTGATACATTGTTACAGACACATTAGTATCTGTCCCCAGTCTCCATCATTGCAGGCAATTGCAAGGGACTTTACAAGTCGTTATTTAATATTCCTCATTATTTATGAGAACAGATTTTAGCCACTATTTAACTTCCTCTTTCTAATTTTTCTCAAATAGTTGAGAAATGAAAATGAGACCAAAAAAAAAAAAAGCATTTAACTTTCTTGCAAAATCAAGGCATACTTTGTAAATACCAAATTATTTTCCAGATTTTTAAAATTTAATATGCCACCATTCCTGAAAAGAACCATCAGCAAGAACTAAAGAGCAATGAAAGCTAATTCAACAAGGACTGGAGAAAAATGCATATTAAAATAAAATACATAGAAAATATATGGGACACAATGAGCCAGACATTAAGGAGGATCACACTGTGTAGCTAAATATGGGAGCCAAACTTTGTAAAATTTTGAATATGTGTCCATAGATAAAATGCAGCTGCATAAGTAGATATTAAGACAGCCAGAAACTCAGGCTAGCTTACTTCCCTTATTAAGTGGGCAAGTGCCAGACACTGTATAGCAGGCTAAGAGAAGGAGAAGTAGAAGAATGGCAAGGAGAGAAGGAAGGAAAAGAGGGAGATTAAATCAGCAATGAAGCAACTGAGCCTTGGTGCCTCATGCAGCTACTGTTTCTGCCAAGAGAATAGAAAATGAAGATTGAATGTTGCATTTTCAATAATCCATCTATCAACCACCTCTGCTGTAGCCACTGTGATGAATTACATAGTAACTGGCAAAAATCCTTCCCATCCATATTATCTGATGTGAATTTGCAAAAAATAAAATAAAATACAAATACTCTAAATGAGAAAACTGTAAGAAACATAACCTAGCTATACCCAAACCTACCCCTGAACATGCAGAAATACAAAAGAAAGAAGAATTACTCTTCCCCAATTTCAGCGTACGCCTAAGTGTAGGGGAGCGTTATCTGTGGGTTTGTAGTGTTCTGTTTTGTCTTTGTTTTGTTTTGTTCTGTTTTGTTTTGTTTTCCAGAAGATAGCATCTGTTGAGAGAGACTTTTTTAAGTGGAAAGAAAAGCTACTGCAGGTTTAGCAGAGACAACATAAAAAGCTGTCTTTCCTGAATCACAAACGGCAGCAAAAAAAAAAAAAGGAGAAACTAAAAGGTCGTTTCATACAGCATTCTGAGCTTGGGGTTTTCCTTTTTCCTTTGGCCACAACACTGCATTCCATTTACATGTTGCTTTCTTTATTGACTTGAGAAAAACAGGCAAATTGAAAGCAATGACTTGCCAGAGTTCCCCTTGCTTAGCGTCCTGAGACTTTGGAGCTGTTTCCAGTGCATTTGGGACAGTTCTTCGGGCTATCAACAAAATCTCCGCTGGTTGTGAATTTATTTTTTAGTTTGGTGCTTCTACCACCTTTACTCTTCCAGATGAGTTTCAGCTGCATCTCCCTACCTTTGTATGTTAAAGTACATGTTTGTTGGTGTACTATCTGAAGTTGCTCTGCATAAGCACAAGAATAAAATGAGCAGAAACTTTTTAAAACACAAGAAACACAGGTATTGTATGTGTTTTGAAAGCAATAAAAGCCCTGGAATTTTTTTCTTGTTTTCTGGTCAAGTAAATGAAGCGTTTTTAAACAGTCAAATGTATTCAATTGACACCTGCTATGTGCCCAGAACTATAACCAGGCTCTGCAAGGGATATGGCATTTTTAAGCACAAGACATGGTCCTTGCTCCTACACAGTTTAACATTTAACTGAAACAATTTAGAGGTCATTGAAGGGACCAGCAGGAGGCAGGGAGGCCTCAGGAGAACCAGAAACTTGAGCAAGAACTTGAACAATCACGATCCCTGGAGAAGTACAAAAAGAGAACTCCAACCTGGGAACAGCAAGATTAAACGCATGAGGGAGGGAACGCTTTGAGACTTTTCAGGGAACACAGAGTAGACCTAAGAGGAAGCAAGCAGAGAAAGCCAATTAACATGTTAAAAGAGAGCTTCAATTATTTCATTTCTATGATAAGGTCATTTTTCTTCTCTTTAGGACATCAAATACTTTGAATAAGCATGAAATGTTTTTCTCATTTATCTCAAACTCTATTTTCTTTTTTTAAAGACTTTAACAGCAGCTTTAGGTTCACAAGCGAAATGAGAGGAAGATACAGAGACTTCCGAATGACATACACAGCCTTCTCTATTATCAACAACCCCCACCAGAGTGGTACATTCGTTACCACTGATGAACCTACATTGACCCATTATCACCACCTAAAGTCCTAGTTTACATTCAGGTTCTCTCTTGGTGATGTACATCCCATGGGTTTTCACAAATGTGTGATGACATATATCCACGATTACAGTATCACTTAGAGCATTTTCACTGCCCTAAAAATCCTCTGTGCTCTACCCATTGTATTTTCTTTAGTGCACAAATTACTTTTTTCTTTCTTTCTTTTTTGGTAGTAAACTAAGTGCAAGAGTGTTTCCTAATAACCAAGGCATGATCTCTTTACTGCAGAAAGGGAGACCACAAGGGTTAGATATGGGCCAAAGAGGACTGGGTGTGAATTTTTCTGTTTTGTGAGTTTTGCAGGGATTTGTTAGCATGTTATATATGGATAATGTTCTAATAATTACTTAATCTGAACTTCATTGGAAAATGGAAATTGTGCCAAATACCTATAAAGGAAAGGCCATGTGTACTTCATTAAAGTTTAGTAACACCCATGAAAACATTTCTCTCTTCCTTAAGATAGCATTACTGTGTTTTCAAATGGAACTCTGCAGGTTATCATAAAACTGCTGGTTCTGTTGTTTGCCAATAGAATTTCCCTGCAAGTCTCCCCTTCAATGGAACCAAGGTTCAGGAAAAGTTGTGAAATAACCTGAAGACAAAAGAGAAGAACTTAAAAATAGAAGAGTTCCCTCTTACCGATCATCTTGCACAGGTCAGATCTCTGCCAAATTATTTATCTGCATTATCTCATTTAATCCTTCCCACTATCTTATAAGATAGGAATTATAATTTCTGTTTTATAAATAGAAAAACTGAAGCTTAGAGAGCTTGAATCATTTTCCCAAAGTCACATTTTCACAAGTGATAAAGCTGGAATTTAAGACATACACTTAACCACCATGTATAAGTCAATATGGGGAGTGTAGAAAATGAAAGAAGGTTACAGGAAGATATGAGATAAAACATGACGGAAGAACAGAAAAGATGACCCTGCTATCAAAATGACTGAGCTAGCACTGTAAAGTAAAAAAGTAACTGAAGAAATACAAGGATTAAAGAGCTTGGCCTGACACATTGGCTCACACCTGTAATCCCAGGACTTTGGGAGGCCAAGGTAAGAGGATTGCCTGAGCCCAGGAATTTGAGACCAGCCTGGACAACTTGGCAAGACCTTGTCTCTAAATAAATTAAAAAATTAGCCAAGCATGGTGGCATGCGCCTATAGTTCCAGCTACTTGGAAGACTGAGGAGGAAGAATTGTCCGAGTCCAGCAGGTCAAGGCTGTAGTAGCTGTGAACATGTACTCTAACCTGGGTGAGAGAGTAAGACTCCAACCCAAAAAAAAAACTTTAAAAAAGCTCAAAACTGATGAGAGAAATCTAGAAAGTTAAATGCTTGGTGTCAGCAATAAATAATCTGAACCCTTAAATTATGTACTTTAATTATAAATTATTTGTGTGGGCTCTGCTCTGCATAGCTATAGATGATTGGGAGAAGTGATATTCTCAGAGAAGAAGAAGACTAGAAGATCCAGGAATGTTGCCTATGAAGGGAAAACGGTCTCTATTTTTACACCTGAGCTTGTCACCTGTGTGGTGACAACCTCCTGTGAGGAAGTAAGATCAACAGAAGAACTAAGGAGTAGAGCAATCTCTCTCAACATTAAAATGCTTACCTTTAAAGCACATTAAATATCTGAAACATTTTGTCATTTTTTAAACCATCAGTGTTGGGAAGAAATCGTTTTGAAAGACAATACTTTAAATGTAACAGTATGCTTTTGTAGGCTGGGGCAGAGATTGTGTTGGATCAGAGGGTGGATTTAGGCAACAGTCCTGAAAGTCCTCAGGGTCTTAGCACAAAAAGCATCTTTCACTGTCACAGGGTATTTAAGGACACGCAGAGAGGTTCTAGCCACAGGTTTAGATTCAGTAAGGACTTGAATCATGATGACAATATTTAGACATATTAGAGATATGTTTACTGGAAAAATCCAAAGGAAGCCAGATATCAGGGAAGGATAGTCAAGCCCCTAAGAGAAAAGCTTTATAAATAAGAGAATCTGACATAGTGAGTGAGAGGCAGGACAGGACCTGAGTATCTAAAGGGAAAGTGTTAGCAGAGGCAGTGCAATGCTATGCACAGACACCTCATCTTTATAACTCAGTCTCTTGGTGGTGCCCACACCCTAGATACCTGCAAAAGGGATTTATTAAAGCTTGGGCGTCTCTATTTCTTGTATCCAAGACTCAGAATCTCAGCACATAATCCTTAAATACCCACTTTTGTTATCAACACTGTTCAGGCTCGAAGGAAACTCTACACATCTTCTGCCCTGTTTTTTGAAAGAAAAGACTATTGTATCCAAGTGCCATGAAGGTTTTTTGGCTGTGCCACTACCAACTTCAGAAATCAACAATGCTTGGAGATTTGAGCAGCAAAAGCACTTAAGCAAGGGAAAAGCAAATTAAATATTGTGCCATAATCCTTCAGATAGTATTAATACAATGGATTCTTGCATAATGAGGTATCATTTCCCATTACCACTGGGCATCCCGCTGTGTTCCCTCTCTTCATATGGGGATTCTGGAGACACTCACAAATTAGCACAACATTCACAACCATTGCATGTGGAAGCTAAGGAATATTCTTAAATATTAAATACAGTAGTAGTTCATGTTATTCTTAAATTATGCATATATGTTTATGTTCTTAAACCACACATGGAGATCTAGACATAGCATGCATGAGGCAAGACATTTGTTTATATTAATGACTAGTGTTCAATGTTTACATTAGCATTAGCATAAGCACAAGAATAAAATGAGCAGCGATATCAATGTAAACATTGAACACTGGACTCAGCAATAGTTTTTTATAGATATATTTAAATGACCTAATTTTTATTCAGAAAATTAAAGTGAAAATTCCAGCTCTGTTTCAATAATTGAAATTTTGATATTTATTTACTATAATTTGAATTTTCTCTCTGAATTTTAGTAGCTCTTTTAAATATTTCAGTAGAAAAAATAGCCTTTTGAAATTATAAAAGTATTTCCTTTTTCATTGTTTACATTTATTTTAATTTATATTTTTAAGGATTTATTCAGATTTGCATACTCCAAATAAAATTACATTTTCTAAAATTTAGATCACTGAGGTTGAAAACAAGCTAAAATAATGATAGAAAATATAAAATGCAGTTCAGAGCAATAAAAGGGCTAAAATTTTAAAAATAAGAATGATGTTGTAAGGAAGGAATACTAGTCAAGGAAGGAAGATAAGATCCATTTTATATAACAGTATGTTTACTCTACTTATACTCTTAAGTACTTAAAACTTTTGTGGATGCACACTCTTTCCCTGGGCTCCAAATATATTGGGGAAGAACTGTCTCTGCATCCTAAAAAAGAGAGAAATATGTTTAAATACCTAAAGCTGCATCTCTAAGACCCTAAGCTACTCTGTTATGTTATCATTGCCATGTTGCCCCTGAAAAGTTAGGTAATATCACTGAAACAGCTGTATCCCCTGGATTCTATCTTATGAGACATTTTCCACTTAGTCATAATCTCAAGAGAGAACTGGGTTCTAGAAAGGGAAGGCTCTTTCTCATTGACTGAAGAGTGAAGTGAGCACAAATGATCTGGAGACAGAATTCAAGGGCATGGCAACTCACAGGATAAATGCCCCAAGCCATTAGAGGTCAAAGGCAAGTTGGGCATGCCAGGTAGATCAGCAGTAGCCACACTCCAGGACCAGACAGCCCAAGACAGCTGTCATCCATGAGGGTACCAGTGGCAACCAGAGCACGGGAAGAGTAGCCTTCCAGGCTTGAATACTACTGTATACAACTTTTCTGTCTTCTGGCGTATTCCCCAGGTAACACAGCCACCATGACAAATCAGGGTCTGTCCCTCACAAGAAGGGGCTGTTGACCTATCAGACACAAGAACTACAACTGTGAAAGTCACCTTATTCAGGTAAGTTGGTAGCATCTAGGGAACACTCAGGTTCTATAGATACAAATACAAATATTTTGTATAAACAATTAACAAATGAAGGGCAACCTCTTCAGATCCCCTCCCACTGTGGGAGCTTTTCTGTCTTTACAAAAAATCCTGCTTTAAAATAAATAAGTAAATAAATAAAATAAACATAAAAAAATAAATGACAATATACCAAAGCTGCCCTTTAAGTAATGTAAAAGTTAGAAATCAATAATTTGCTAAAAAAGACTAATTCATTTTTTACATTTATCTGAATATGATAAAATACTATTTTAAGATAGCTAAAAATCTGAGGTTTTCAATTTTTTTCTCCCAAACCAAAATTGAGTAACATATGAGACCATTTAAGAAGTCTAAAAAAAAAAATCTCAAGGGATAACTTGATCTTCAGGTGCTTAATTTCTTTAAGATGTAATAGATATGTTTTATTCCTCTAGGCTGTAAATGTCATAAGTACCACTTAACCAAAATAATGAACACATTTGAGATAGCTGCTGTCTGCTCAAAAACAAACATAGCAAAGAAAGAAAATGAATTGGGAAAGGATGGCTTCTCAAAGAATCATGAGCCTATTATATGAACCTTTCCTGGAGGAGAAGGATGACTCCATTCTTTTGCAATAGTCAACATTTCCTTGAAAACAAATGAGAATTGACTTCTCTGAGTATGAATTTTGCCTCCAAGGAACAATCTCACTTGGGAACTTATCTGTCCAGTCACTGGTGAAAATATGGGGACTTTGCAGAAAACCATATTCTGTAAGTCTCCTGTCAAGAAAAACTTCTAACTCCCTTCAACCACACTCAGGCAGCCTTCCTGAATAAGTCAACCCTAGACACATGGGAGGGCTAGACACAAGTTAGATATAATGCATTGGACTTGTCTGAATCATTGGTATTTCTCCCCTATCAGGGAAATTTTCTTCAGGCCATTTAAATTGATGTAGTATTTACTATATACATTAGCTGTCCTGAAAATCAAATCATGCCTCTTTGTGCAGTTGAAGAAACAACCCACACCCAAACTCCAGTTTCCCACTTAGAACACACAGGCTAGAGAATTCTCCCACTCCTTCCCACCCCCATTCTGTTGCCTCTCCGTGTTAGCAGTGTCTCCCATTTGAAAGTAAGCTATTTGAAGGGAAGGAACCTTTGTTTTAAAACTACTGAAACCAGCATTTAGTGAGCACTTACTACATGTCTAACATTAGGCCACATTGAGCTTCATATGAAGTATTTAATCCTTTCACAACCCTCTCAGTTAGGAACTATTATTATCCTCGTTTTACTGATGGGAATACTGGTTTAGAGAGATTATAAAAGCCGCCTCAAAAATTTGATGCCAGAATCTGCACCTCAAAGTACTTAATTGCATTAATGCTAAGGGACATTTTTTTCATCTTTAACCATCTCTGAAATTGTTAGCATATCTAAAACAAAAAGTGTTTTATAATTAAAATGGCAAGTGTTTTTCCTCCTTAATGATACATAAAATAACAGTAGTTCACAATTTATGGCATCTTTATATTTCTTTTTTTTTGGTCATAGTCTCACTCCATCACCCAGGCTGGAGTGCAGTAGCATGCTCATGACCATCCCAGCATCGACCTGCTGGGCTCCGGCAATCCTTCTGCCTTAGCCTTCCAAGTAGCCAGAACTACAGGTGCGTGCTACCATGCTAGGCTAATTTTTTTTGTATATATATTGTAGAGACGAGGTCTCATCATGTTGCCTAGGCTGGTCTTGAACCTGCTGGCTCAGACAATCCTGTTGTCTCGGCCCCCCCCCCCAGAGTACTGGGATTACAGGCTTGAGCCACCGCGACCAGCTTTATTTCTATTTTTATGACCTTAAATAGACTCCTGTCTTGGTCATATTTAATTTCCCCATAGGTCTTGACTCCATCCAGCCAAATAGTAGACTTTCAATAATTCTTACATTAAGATAGATTTAGATAGATAGATAGATAGATAGATAGATAGATAGATAGATAGATAGATAGACAGATAACCAAATAACACATGGCAGAAGATGCTAGTTGTCTAAAATATCCATTCTCTCCTACTTCCTTAGTCATTGAGCACTGATGTTTAGCCAGGTCCATGGCCTCTGGGAATAAAGACTATATTTCCTAGCCTCCCTTGCAGCTCATCATGCTCAGATGATTAAGTTCTGGCAAATCATGGGCAAGCAGAGGTATTGTGTGTGACTCCTGAGAAGTGTCCTTAGAAGGAGGGAGCACATTGCTCCCCATCCTTCCTCCATTCCGCTGCCTAGAACATAACAGTGGCGGCTAAAGCAGCAACAGCTCCTTTGGACCATGTGAATAAAGACTGTGCCTTAGGAACTGTGGAGGAAAGTGCAGGAAGAGGCCTGGACCCCTGATGACTTGGTGATACCCCGTGCCAGCCTTGAACTGCCTCCCTCTCAACTTTTCACACAACATATAGTTTGGATGGTTGTCTTCTCCAAATCTCACACTGAAATGTAATATTCAGTGTTGGAGGTGAGGTCTAGTAAGAGATGATTGTTTCATGAGGGCAGATCCTACATGAATGGCTTGGTGTCCTGCTTGAGGTATCGAGTGAGTTCTCACCATATTAGTCCATGCCAAGTGTTGGTTGTTTATAAGAGCCCATTACCACCCTCTCCCACTGCTCTGCTCTCACTTGTGACAGGCCTACACCCTCTCCTTTTCCCACCAAGATTGGAAGCTTCCCCAGTCCTCACCAGAATTCCAGCAGATGCCAATGCCATGCAGAACTGTGAACCAAAATAAATCTTTTCTTTTTATAAATTACCAAGTCTCAGGGATTTCCTCATAGCAATGCACATGACTGAGATCAAGTATCATGTGTGTTTAAACAAATTTAAACTGTCTTCATGTATAGCTGATAAAGAACTTAGAATCTGAAATTTGAGAGTTCCATGACAAAAATTAAAAATATTGCAATGACCTGGCATGGTGGCTCACATATGTAGTCCCAACTCCCTGGGAGGGGAGATAGGAGGATCACTTGAGCCCAGGAGTTGGAGGCTGTAGTGAGCTACGATTGCACCACTGCACTCAGTCTGGGTGACAGAGACCCCTTCTCTAAATCCATCAATCAATAAAACTAAAATATTACAATAACTTAGCAGATGTGATTAAATACTGAGTATTAAGGGTATGAGCCCTGAAGTCTAGAAAGCTGACAGCATTTATTTTGCAGTGGCAAAACCCTAGGTCAAAGGGAAATCCTCTGACCTTAAAAGGCAGATGATCTGCTGACTGAGGCTGCAACGTAGAGAAAATGTGTTTGCTAGCTCCTTCTTGGCACCATTGGCAAAATTACTCAAGGTCAGAACTAATGAGTTTGCAAACAGAGATGGAAGGAAATATCACTTGGCTAAGGGAAGGACTCTCTGCGTGTGGCCTCCCATACTAGTTAACATAAAGACTCATAAACTGAACCCTGGCAGTGCTGAAAAAGTAAATGTGTACCCAAGCAGAGGAGGGATTTCACAGCAGCAACAAAACACTAGCCTTAGCAGGAGATAAGGATGGTGTTCTGTCCTACAAATGTTATCAGCCTGCTACCAAATAAAAGTACAGGTGTTGCTTTTCCAAATAAATCAACTATTCAAGCCACCATTTAGTTGAGCAGAAGAGGATAGGACAGGCAGAGCAAAGAGCTTAGTAAATTAAAGACCAGAGACTTTAGGGTTAAATCTAATCTCTCAGAGCCAAGGCAAGAGTGAGACAAGGCAAATGCTCAGGGCACAAAATTTAGAAGGCCTCTTTCTCAGACTTGGGCAATGGCAGTGTCAGCACCTGAGAGTGTGTGCCTCAAAGTTTGTGCTCTGAGCACTTCTTTGCCTTACCCTAGTCCAGACACTGTCATCTCTAAAGAAGATGTTTTATTGTATGTTTTTTACACATGGAGCTGACCAGAAGCAAAATAATTGGAAGCCTTGTTTTGTATAGCCAAAGCAACCCCAAGCTTAGCCTACAAAAACCAGTGACAGATCAACACTCAAAGCAATGCCTGGGTCTTGGAACTACCCAACAGGACCTTCTCCAGCAGGGAGGGTTGTGCAACCTTCAGTTGGGCATTCTCTCCATTGCCTGCCTCAGTATCAACATGGAGGCAAGTGGACAAGGAAGAAAGGAGCAGATGGCAAAGGTGATGTCCACAAGGAACAAGAGCAAGAGATGTCCCCTCATGGTGTCCCTGAAGGGGAAAACCCAGGTGCTTCCTCCAATGCCAGGGCAAAGAGGGCTTACAAGTTCTGTCCAGCAGGATAAAGCAATTGCTATAGAACAATTACTGCCATTTGTTTTTCATTCTTTGTTTTTCTAAATGGGTCTTTTATTACAATTTTTCTTTTCTTACTCCATCCTGGTATTTTGGGTGAGTATGGGGGAAGGGGATTGCACAGTTCAGTTTCAATGTTGCTATACCATACAGAGCTGCATCTAAACCTGATGGAAAGATTTCCTTGCTATGGAGCTATGTGCATTTACTGGATGGTGTTATGAATTGAATTTTGTCCACCCCCAAATTCATATATTGAAGTCCTAATATCCTGTATCTCAGAATTTCACCATATTTGGAAATAGGATCTTTGGAGATGTAATTAGTTAATATGGGGTAATACTGGAGCAGGATGGACCCCTAATTCAATAGGACTGGTGTCCTTATGAAAAGGGGACATTTGAATATAACACACATGAAGAACAGCATGTGAAGATGAAGAGGATAAAAATGAAGCTTCTACGTGACAAGGATTGCCAAAGATTGCCAGCAAACCCCCACAAACCCCGCAAACCCACAAATCCCTCAAAAAAGGAGAGATCCACGGCACAGATTCTTCCACACAGCCCTTACAAGGAAACAACCCTAGCCTCCAGAGTTGTGAGACAAGTTTCTGTGGTTTGTTTAAGCCACTTGGTTTGTGGTACTTTGTTATGGCAGCCCAAGAAAATTAATACAGATGGGATTTGGGGGTGATTTGCTCTGAAGAAAAGGTAAGGGTATAAAGGAGAAATAGTTGAGTGACTAAAAGAGTAGATTGTGGCCCCTAGTGCTACTAGTGTTCATTCTCCCCTTCTTTCTTAGTAGTACAATCAATGATTGACTTTGAGCTAGCTGTCTAGGTCCCTTTGCAACCAGGTGGGGCCATGTGTCAATTGCCTTGCTGATAAGATGGAAGTAGGAGTCATGTTCCTTGATGTTATTGGATGGTGTTATGGATTGAATTGTGCCCACCCCCAAATTCATATGTTGAAGTCCTAATCCCCTGTATCTCAGAATGTCACCTTATTTGGAAATAGGATCATTGGAGATGTATTAGTTAATATGGGGTAATACTAGAACACAATGGACCCTTAACCCAATATGACTAGTATCTTTACAAAAAGGGGAAATTGATATAGCACACATGAAGAAGAGCATGTGAAGATGAAGAAATACCTTGTGGGAGTGCTTCTAAAGAGAAAGACACATTTGTCCTTTTCAGCTTTAGCTTTTTACTGCTGGCTGGAAGATATATGTAATAGTGGTGCATAAGCAGTCCTCTTGGACCATGAGGTGAAAACCACATGCTAAGTATGGTAGTGCAACATAGTAGAGAGACCCTAGTTCCCTAACAATGATGAGAAGCCCAGTGCCATCCCAAAGTACCTTTCATTTAACATCTTCAACATGGAGGAAAAACTATTGTATTCTGTTTAAGCCAAAATGACGTATGATTTTTACCACTTGGAGCTGAACTGTAGAAGAGACAGTAATAATTATCCCTCACCCATTTTCTACTTCCTCCTTTCAGTAATAGAAACTCCAAAAGGTTAACCCAACTAGACACTGATCCTTGTAGTTAATTGTGTTGATATGACTGTATCTGGGCAACAATTGGAATATAAGCACAAGTAAAAAGTACAACCTCCAAGGCATGCCTTTAAATAATTGCTCGTATACTCCCCACTCTTTCCTCCCTTCTATAGAGTAGGGAGCCAGCTCACCCATGTGGGCAGGGACAGCACTCTTGGAGATAGTGGCACAAGAAGAAATATGGAACCAGAGTAATCTAAGACTCACCCTGACAATAGATCTGTTTACCTGTGGGCTGTTACATGACAGAGAAATTTAAGCTTTAAGACATTGAATGTTCAGATCTCTGTTAAAGCAGCTTAGCCAGTTCCCTAATATATGACTTCAATCTTAAGAGATACAGATTGAAAGACAATATTTCCTAATCCACTCCAAATTTGGCCTCAAAATTATGGTGGGATGGAGGACTTTCAGAGAAATGATCTAAAGTTCAGGGTTTTCTGGAACTTCCTGTGGAATTTTCAGTTGTCTGCAAGTAACCTAGGAGAATGTAACTTCTAGAGTCACTCCTGAATCCTGGGGCAACCTTCAGCCTTCTGACCTCATCTGATCTCTGGATCAAAGTTAAAGCTGGATTTATGGGCCACAATGGGTCTCCACTGTGTACCTGCCCTTTCAGGGTAATACCAGGTCTCCATTTCCATTGGCCAATATGCCCTGAGATTTGGATGTCAAAGCCAGGATAGATCCAGTGCCTTTTACTACCAGCTTGTTAACTGGCATAAGAATGACTAGTTTATAGTCATATGTATAATTTGGATCCCAGAAAACTTAGCATACACCATGCAACTCAGACAAAAAGGACAAAATAACTGGGTGACATGTTGTCTAATAGATTAAATGAGCTTGCCACATGTGAATGATTGGTCTGTTTCTTCCTCTTTGAATCAATGGAAACTACATCAGAGTCCTTTCTATCACCAGATACTCAGTTCCCCAGGTAACTCTCAATTAGGCCAAGACCCCTCACCAATCAGTATTTGTATCTCCTTAACACCATCTTTTCATATAGGCTTAAGCAATGAATTCATCTATTCTATAATATTTTCTAGACCCACAAAACTTCCCAGATGCCCCACTGTCTCTTCCCTTATATATCACTGATGATACCTTTGATATAATTCATGTAACTTTGCTCTTGTAAAGAAAGCGAGACTAAAAATTCAAGAATAATTATAATGAGAATGACCTGGAGAGCTCTCATTTGCATATCATAAATATGTCTGGGGAACAAGAATCATTCTAACTAATCTTTAAAATGATATTACAATGTCTATTTAGAGTAGAGTAGTAATTGCATTCAACTGAATTGAAGCCAAGACATATATATCCCATAGCGTCACAGTGTAAATCTGTCATGATCCTGGATGCTGAGGTTTTAAAGGCATGCAATGCACACATTCTCAAGCACTTTCAAATTATATGGTTACATTCACATTTTTAGAGGTTGTTGACAGGTGAAACTTCTGCCAACATTTAAAGATAAGCAAATAAGTTGACAACAACAACACACACACTCACACAGATACATACACACACACACACACACACACACACACACACACAAACCTGTAAAACTTAAAGAAGAAGACAGTCCCTAAGGGGAAAATGAAAATCTCATTTATATAAACTTAAATCACTTGTTGTGTCCTTGCACTGGGCATACTGCTAATGCCTGTAGCAGGTTAAAAAATGTGCAGACCTCTGTCTAATATTGCACTCCTACCTCATTATTTGAAGCTCTCCCCTGCCTCTTTCCTACTTTAGTTTCTGAGATTTGCAGTCTTCACCTTTTTTCTTACAGGCTCCTTTTTATTCTTTCATTGGTAACCTCTTACAACTCAGTTTCCACCAACAACATCCCATCTCTTCCAAAAGTGTAGACTACACCTTTGGAGTCATATGCTACTTTTCCTGCCACATCTTCCCTGATACCTACTAGACAGACTCTCATTCCACCTTTGTGGAGACAGTCACTAATCCTTAAGACACAGGAGGCAGAGATGCTGAGACATTGCTATATATTCAGAGTTAGTAAAATAAATCTCAGGCTATATGATTTCATCAAGGGACTCTAAATCTGGCTAATGTCTGAATGCAAATACAGGTTGAACATTTCTAACCTGAAAATTCAAAATGCTCCAAACTTCAAGACTTTTTGATGTTAACATGGCACCACAAGTAGAAAATTCCACACCTGACCTCATATGACAGGTCACAGTCAAAATGCAGGTGCACGACACAGTTGCTCATTGTCTCCAAGGAAAAAAAAAAGATCCTCCCAGCCCCCTTCAGCTGTCATCTATTTTCTCCACGTATGCCCAGGCTCCCCCAAACAAATAGCCCCACAAAGGGTAGTAAAATAGCAATGTGCAGGCTGGATATACCAACAGCAGCTTTCCCTCAAGGCTCCATGAAACCAAGAACTTCATGCATTACTCACTGTGATTTTTTGCTCTGTGGTATAAAGATATTGCTGAAATGTTAAAAAAAAAAAAAAAACCCTGCAGATACCACTACTAGTACCAGTGATAAGAACAAGAGGAAGCATTTATGTTTATCTATAATCACAAAAAATCAAGCTGTTGGAGAAACTAAACAGCAGTGTAAGGGTGAAATGTCTCACAGAAGATTATAGTGTTAGAATGACCATCATATAGGGCCTGAAGAAACAGAAGAATAAACTGTTGAAGCTCTGTACTGAAAGTGATATACAGAAGTTAATGAAAAATAGGAAAACAATGCTTAAAGTTAAAAATGAAGATCTTGATTGTGTATTGAAAGGGTGGAATTCAGCAGTGGTGCTATGAACACATGCCACTTGATATGCTAATCATAAAATAAACCAAGATTTATCACAATGAACTGGAAATTGAAAGTAACTGTGAATATGCAACAGGATGGTTGCAGAATTATAGGAAAAAACACAATATTATTTTTTAAAGATTTGTGATGATAAAGCATTTCCTGATCATGAAACAACAAATAAATTCATTGACAAGTTTGCCAAGTTTGTTACTGATGAAAACCTGATATCATAACAAGTCTACAGTGTTGATGAAACATCACTCTTTTGACATCATTGCCCCAGAAAGACCCTGACTTCAGCTGATGTGATGGCCTCTACAGGAATTACAAAATAACTGTGATGAAATGTGTCAATGCAGCAGGCGTGCTTAAGTATCAATCTGCCATGACTGGCAAAAGCTTGTACCCTCACTATTTTCAAGGAGTGAATTTTTTACCAGTCTGTTATCATGCTAACAAAAAGGCATGGATCATTGAATACATCTTTTCTGATTGGTTTCACAAACATTTGGTTCCAGTGGCCTGTGCTCACTGCAGGAAAGTTGGATAGGATGATAGCTGCTAGCTTGTGTTATTCTTTGACAACTGTTCTCCTTATGATCCAGCTAAGCTTTTCATCAAAAGTAACATTTATGCATGTACTTTCCCACGTGTGACTTCATTAATTCAGTCATGTGATCAGGGTATCTCATCAAGGAAGAGTAAATATAAAAACACTTTTTAGAACAGCATGTTAGCAGCAATAAACAGAGGTGTGGGTATGGGAGGTTTTCAAAAGGAGTTATCATGAAGGATATTGTACATGCTGTTGCCGATGCTCGAAACACAGTGACCAAAGACATCACTGTGTATGCCTAGCACAACCTCTGGTCTATGACTATGTTCAGTGATGATGATGAACAAGGTGGTGACTTTGAAAGATTCTGTATGTCAAGTGAGAAAAAAAATGTCTGATCTGCTTACATATGCAAAAAATATTCTTCAGTGTGCATCAGTAAGCTGGAAGAAGTGAATATTGAAGAAGTTTCTTTTTCCCTAATCAGAGTCTCACTCTGTCGCCGAGACTGGAGTGCAGCTGCATGCTCATGGCCACCGCAGCTCAACTTGCTGGGTTCAGGTGATCCTTCTGCTTCAGTCTTCCAAGTAGGTGGAACCACAGATGCATGCCACCATGATCAACTAATTTTTTGATTTATTATAGAGATGAGGTTTTGCCAAGGTGCCCGGGCTGGTCTCAAACCCCTGGGCTCAGGCAATCCACTCACCTCTGCCTCCCAAAGTGCTGGGATTACAGACATGAACCACTGTGCCCGGCCAAAGAAGTTTTTAACATTGAAAATAAGTCTCTGCTTGTTCTATCTTGACCGATGATAAGATAGCTGGAATGGTCCTGAATTAAGTGACAATGATACAAGTGATACCAGTGACAATGAAGACAACATTGATAATACTGCAGAAAAAGTGTCTGTAGATATCATGATGAAAATGCATGATGGGCATATTGAAAGACTAGAGCAGGTTGAGCTCAGTGGCTCAGTCTATAATCCCAGCACTTTGGGAGGCCAAGATGAGTGGATTGCCTGAGCCCATGGGTTCAATATCAACCCAGGCAACTTGGCGAGACCTCATCTTTACAATAAATTAAAAATTAGCCAGACATGGTATTGCAAGCCTGTAGTTCCAGCTACTTGGAAGGCTGAGATGGAAGGCTCACTGGAGTTCCCCAGGGCCACCCTGGGGTGGCCATGAGCATGCCACTGTTCTCCAGCCTGGTCAATGGAGTGAGACTCCAACTAAAAAAAAGAAAAAGAAAAAGAAAGAAAGACTAGAGCAGCGTGCATTTATAATGGAGCAAAAAATCCTATCAATTGATAAAAATCAAAGAGAGACTTCTAAGACAAAAAGTCTTTTTTAATGAACCAGATGATTCTGGAGGAAACTTTAAACAGCCATCCGGTAGAATACTTCCTCATCCCTAGAGGACCCACTTTCTGGTCTCTCAACTGCTTCTGCTGTTTCTTCTCACCTAAAAAAGAAAGAAAGAAAGAAAAATAGTATACAGTAACCTTTGATCAAAAATGTTAAAGCGTTGAAAGTGGAGACTGAGGCCTGCCATTGTTTGTTGTTGCTGTTGTTCAACAGCTAACACAGGTGTTCTGAGTATGTTACTGTGCTGTTTTGCTATAGTATTTTTGTATTAATGAGGTCATATTTTTTAGTGTTAAACACTTATGTGTGAATAAGTGTAAGAGAATGATTGCTTATTTGTCGCATATAATTCAGAGTCAAGAATGATGCTGATGACAGAGATGCCAAACAATGACAGATTGTTCACATAAGTGACTGAGATAGTGGCACCATTGCTTTCTGATGGTTGCATATGCACAAAGTTTGTTTCATGCGAAAACATCATTTAATACATTGTATAGGCTGGACATGATGGCTCAAATCTGTAATCCCAGTCCTTTGGGAGGCCAAGGTGGGAGGACTGCTTGAACCCGGCAGTTTGAGACCAGCCTAGGCAACATAGCAAGACTTTGTCTCTACAAAAAATTAAAAAATTAGCTGGGCTTCATGGCATGTGCCTGTAGTCCCAACTACTAGGAAGATTGAGGTAGAAAGATCAACTGAGCCCAGGAAGTCAAGGCTGTGGTGAGCCACAATCAGGTCACTGCAGTATAGCCTGGGCAACAAAATGAGAACCCCAACTCAAAAAAAAAATTAAAATTAAAATATTGTATAAAATTACCTTCAGCATATGTGTATAAGGTGTATATGAAACATAAAATGAATTTCATGTTTGTACAAGATCATATGTATGCACATAGTCCAAAATTGAAGAAAAAAAATCCAAAACACTTTTGGTCACAGGCATTTTGGATAAGGAATACTGAATCAAGATCAGCCCATCTGTCACCTATGATATTTGAAAGCCAAAGGCACCCATGCTACAATAACCCACTGACATTTAAGTCCAAGGACAGAGTAGCCTGAATGAACTGGGGACTTGAGGCTGCCCTGGAAGTGACAGCCACACTTGGAATTACTGTAACTGCCCACAACTCTAGGTGAAGTTTTCTCTAGCTACCCTAAGAACACATGCTGGAGTCTCTATGCAGCAGAGTCCAGTAGGGCTCTGTATTCATCAGAGCTCTCTGGAGGGACAAAACCAATTGAATGTGTATACATGAGAGATATATTTTAAGGAGTTGGCTTATGGGATTGTGAGGGCTGGTAATTTCTTTTTTTTTCTTTTTTTTTTCTTTTTAGATTGGAAAATACAGTTTATTTAGAAAGTAAATTAGATATACAGAGAGAGAGTCAGAGAGAAGATTCACCTCTCCAAGGTAGGAAAGGGGGCAAGGGCTGGCAATTTCAAGTGCAGGATGGGTGACAGGCTGGACATTTAGCAGTAGTCAGTGTTGCAGTTATGAAACTGAAGGCAGTCTAGAGGTAGAATTCCTTTCTCTTGGAAGAACTCAGTCTTTTCTCTGAAGGCCTTCAATGGGTTAGGTGGCCCACACAGAGTAGAGTAATCTACTTTACTCTAAGTCTAGTGATTTAAATGTGTATCACATCTAAAAAAGAAAAATACACCTTCACAGCAATATCTAGATTCATGTTTGATCAAACAACTGGGCACAATAGTCTAGCCAAGTTGACATATAATATTACCCATCACAAGTCTCAAGAAGCCTAGACTTGCCCCAGAATGTTCCTGGCACTATCCCCTGTTCTCTGAGTCACCATGCCTGGAGCTGACCCATCCCTCAAGAGTACAAAGTCACTTCCTATAGTCTCAACTTATACTTTT
This sequence comes from Carlito syrichta, assembly GCF_000164805.1. NCBI lineage: Eukaryota > Metazoa > Chordata > Mammalia > Primates > Tarsiidae > Carlito > Carlito syrichta. Next base: position 326,166 of record NW_007249317.1, on the reverse strand, counting down.
TAAGCTGTGTCCTTTGAACATTCAAAGAAGACATTCTTAAACATTTATATATCATCCAGAGATTTCTAGACTGATATCATTTTACTTTAAAGTTGGGCAATCAGGCCAGATGCGATGGAACACATCTGTAATCCCAGCACTTTGAAAGAATGAGGTCGAAGGATCACTTGAATCCAGGAGTTCTAGACCAGCCTAGGCAACATAGTAAGACCTCATCACTGTAAAAAAAAAATTTAAAAACTAGCTGGATTTTGTTCTTTATAGATGCAAAATACTTCATCATGTATAAGTACAGTTAGACTATCATACTAAGTGAACCATCACAGAAACAAAGAACTGAATACCACATGTTCTCACTCATAAGTGGGCCCTGATCACTAGTCATATTAGCACAAGAGTGGGATCAGCAGTCACTGGGCACTGCTAGGGAAGGAAGAGAGAGACGAAGGTGGGAGGCATGTGGCAACACAAAGGGAACCAAGTCCACTACCAGGAGGTATAAGGGTCACCTAGAAGCCCAAACTTCACCTGTATGTAGCCTTCTTATGCAGTAAATCCTCACTTGTATCACCACAACTCTATAATAAATAAAGAAATCTAGCTAGGCAGAATGGTACAAGTCTGTAGTCTCAACTAATCAGGAAGTTGAGGCAGGAGGATCACTTGGGCCCAGGAGGTCGAGACTGCAGTGAGTTGTGATCCTACCACTGTACTTCAGCTGGGGTGACAGAGTGAGACTGCCAACTCAAAAGAAATAAAGTTGGGCAATCTTAGTAGTTCAACATTCATACTTACCAGGAATTGTGTTCATTTAATGTCTAAGCTTACTCTTTTCAGAGATAAAACTTTCTCCTACTGTTTTTTGATCACAGAAATTATAGCAGTGAGAAAATACAGACAAGACATGCCAGGCTCAGAAGCCATGTGAAGTGGGTCCCTGAAACCATACATAAGTTCAGTCAGGAAGCAGAAAGTACCAAAACAAAACAAGAAGAAAAGCACAGAGGAATCTCACTTCCCTAGAGTTTGTACCACTTATGCACAGAGACTTCATGAAAAGCTCTGGAGGGTAAGGGAGATGAATGACATTCAGCAGAGTTAAAAACAAAATAAGAACAACAGCATCCCCACAAGGGATTAAATTTTCCAAATACTTATTCATTTTCTAGCAAGACAATTACAAGCAACTGTATCATCAGTTACTGCAGATCCCAGTTGCTCTGTAGAAATTAAATTAGTTCCTCTATTATTAGTACAATAGATTATTCAAATCGTGATCGATGGCTGCAGACAGCACCCGAAGAGCCCTGCATTAAACAGGGAAGTGGCCACCATTTCTGCTTCATGCTGGCTTGTTCCTTCCCCTAAGAGGGAAGCAGAGCAGCATGAACAAGCTGAATTTATATGCCTTGTTATCATCCTTGGTAATTAACATTTACTGAGCATCAAGGGTACACTAAGTGCCAAGCAGAACCTTGCCCAGTGGGCTCTCGGCCTAATTTCAACCCCAGAACACCAACAAAGAGCAGCCACCAAAATTCCAGAGCAAGAAGTTTCAGACTTTCCTCATCAAACTGAGAACTGCCCGATTTCACAACAGGAAAAAGAAGTAGCCAGAAATTAACTTGAAAGAGGAAAGCAGGTCTTTTGAAATGTGTCATTTCTTTCCTTCACCCACTGACCTCTTTTGTAGGACTTTTGCAAAGGAGGAGATTGTTGTTTACAGAAATGGTTCACAGCATGGTAGAGAAAAAAAATCTGAAAATTATAAAAAATAACTTGTTGAAGAGAGGTTTTGGTTTATGGTGAAAGTAAAAGTTCATCATTCAAGTTGTACAGTCACTCAAAAAACCAAAAACAAAAACGAAATGGTTGCCACATTTTGAATTTGAAATACAAAGGAAACTTCCTTGTAACAAACAGGAAATCTGATTCCTGCTTTATAGAGGACCATTTTGACCTGAGTCGCATTTCTGGTGCCATATGACCTTAAACAACTCAATATTAATTTTTGTGTCTCTGTCTTCTCATTTGTAAAATGGAGATAACAAAATCAACCTCAAAAGGTTTTTGTGAGGATTAAGTGAAATAACATGTAAAACTGCCAAGCGTAGCTCAGTACGTTGTTGGTGTTCAATAAATGTTCATTGTAATAATAATGTGAGAGCTCTTTGCAAAGTGCCAGGTGTGGTACAAATGCAGGTATGACATTGCCCTAATATAATATGCATGATTACAGAATCAGCTTATAATTGTTTCCAAATAACATGGGTTTTGTTTTTTGTTTTTTCTGTACACAGACCACATGACAAAACATGTCATGTCATGGAGCGTTTTCTGTCTAGAGAGAGGGGGCTAAAGTAACAAGCAGATGCTCTCCAGAGCTGGGAGAAAAATGAGGGAAGAGGTACAGTATCTGAATGTTCTCCATTTTAACTGAGCTGAAGAACCTTACTCCCTGGAATGTTATTCCGCTTCTGGTACAGTCACAGTTTTCATCTTGGAATGCACATTGACCATTCATTTTTTTTTTTAATTTTGAGTCAACTGACAGGATAACTCCAGGTTAGATTAGGTAACTGAGAACTTACCATGAAGCTGCAAGAACAATGTCAGTGTACTTCCAGCTCACCTTTTTTTTATTTTTCCCTTCTACCCACACACCCAAATGGAGCTCGGGATCAGATTACATGGATTCAAACACCGTGTGACTTTGAAAGGGTTACCTCACCCCTCAGAGCCTAATTGCATTATCTGTAAAGTGCAGATAACAGAAATGCTTATATTAAAAGTTTGTTGGGAGGATCAGATGTGTTCTGTGAAAAACAAATATGAGATCAATAAGCCCTGGCTGCAGGGAGGTGGGTTAGTGTTCAGCGTTAGTGCACCCTATGGGGTACCATGTCCACTCTCTGAGGAACAGGCTGCCTGAGACCCAATCCCCACCACCATAGAGTATCTCCATGTAACAAACATACACTTGTACCCCCACATCTAAAATAAAAACGGAAAAACGTGTCATGTGAAAAAAATAACCATTGGCTATCAGAATCAACAATATCTTTATCGTCATCTTCATCATCATCATCTTCATCATCATCATCTTCATCATTTTTACCAGCTTCCCCCATGACCTTCATCATCACCACTAGTACCATTATCTTCTTCATTACCATCATCACCATTACCACCATTATTCTTTATCATCGTCCTCATCATCGTCTTCATCATCACCATCTTTGTCATCATGATTGCTATCACACATATTCCCCACTGCTGTCAGAGCATCCACCCACAAGTTCAACAGTTCATCATCTTCTCTGTGAAACTTCTGAATCATGTTTCATAGCAACAAGTAACACAGCACGGAATAGGAGCACGGATGCGAATGGGTCACAAATGCACTATGCGAGAGGCCTGAATAAGAATAGTTCACAGCATGAAAAGAGAGGCCCAGTAATGGTGCTTAGTGGGGAATGAAATATAATATATTTGAGGTCACTATGGATTAGCATACGACACAAAAGAAAATTCTTTTTTTTTTATTTGGAGTCTCACTCGGTCGCCCAGACTGGAGTGCAGTGGCCGCTCCCGACCACCACACCCTCGCCTGCTGGGCGCCGGCGATCCTTCCGCCTCAGCCTTCCGAGTAGCCGGAGTTACAGGCATGTGCTACCACGCCCGGCTGATGTTTTGATTTTTATTGTAGAGATGAGATCTCGCTGCCCAGGCGGGTCTCGAACCCGCGGGCTCAGGCAATCCTCTCACCTCAGCCTCCCAAAGGCGCGGGATTACAGGCTGAGCCACGGAGCCCGGCCACAAAAGAATATTCTTTAGAAATAACTCATCTGAGCTTCAGGCCTAATCACCTGGTTTTACAGATGAGAAAAGCTGGGTCCAGAGGGAAATGACTTTCCTAATGATTTGTATCACAGACAAGAACCCAAGACTCCTGATGAACGGTCCAGTGCTCCTTCATGAATCACTGGCTTGCTGACAAGTTGTACAAACTCAGACCTAGGTTTAGAGATCAGTAAAAGGCAGAAAAGTTCTAGGCTTCACTCCTCAGGATTATCCCAATTGCATTCACCACTAAGTTGACATTCTTCCTTTCTCTTCCCCTCCTTACGTCCTTCTCGGTCAGTTTCACCTCTCTCCTAGGTCACATCTAGTCTTGTGAGAAGATGCGGCACTAATATCGCTTTGGCAATAAAATACAGGTCACCGGGGACAAAGCACCTCTGCTGGCCCCCCACTTCTCTCCCTTACTCGCCCATGTTTCCTCTCTATCCTCTCCATCATAGGCCCTTTGACCACAAGCCCTGTAGACTCTTCCTGAAAGCCTTTATTTTTCTCCTTCTCTTCTTCTACCCTTTCACCATTGCCCTCACCCTCTTGCGAAATGACTTTCTTCTCTCCACTCCATCCACATCACTTGGCTATCCCCCACTCCTCCTGTCAATCTCAATCCCAGCATTCCTAGCTGAGCACCTTTCTGAATCATGCCTACTCATTGTCTAGGCGGGGTCCAGGTGCCTCCCCTCCTAGTTCCCAATGTATATTTCTATCTTTGCATCCTGCCATTTACCACAATTTTTATATTTCTATGCTCACGATACCTAGAGCTCTTTGAGGACAATGACCATCAGTTTTCCAATTCCTGGTATAAAAGTACAGTTCCAATACCAAGATGAGATTCTCAACAAATATTTGTTTGGATGACTAGAACACAAGTAAAATTATCCAAACTATTCCATTTAGCTAAAACTGTCATTGCTTGCATATTAATGACTTAAAATCTTTCATTTGTTCTTTAAATAATGAAATAAACAACCATTCTATTTTTTGTTCCCCTGGTTCTGGTTTCCATAGTGTCTCTATCTATACTCTGGTTTCTATAACATTCATAATGTCTCTCATTAGACATCCCTTTCCCTCACTTATTTTTCTTTCTTCCAAAATCCAGAATTTTGAAATAAACCTCTCTAGAGATTAAAAAGGACTCAAGGTTATGGGGGTTGTATGAACTGCCGAGTCATTGACTTAATAGGAAGTACAAGTCTTGCAATAATAAATATACCAAACTAAAGGTAGAGACATAACATTGCCTGTAACACACTGGGTTGTGGCAAAAATAAAATGCACTCGTTCCTTCAGAGCATTCCTTCTTCTTTATTTTCACACTTGCTTTTTCTCCCCGAACTCCCAACGTTACCGACCCATTTGCACGCTTAGCTGCTATGACCTTGCTTACTGTTTCACTGGAAAGACAGAATCCAAACAAACAGAACTACCACACATGTGGACTCACCCATCTGCATCTGCAGTTTTTAGCTCTACTTCTCTCCTGGAAAAGGCTAATGTTTCCACCTGTGTACTAGATCTCAACCCTCCTTGCCTCCTCAAGGACAGTTCTTCAGTTATTCTTTCCTCTCTCCTCTGACCCTGCAGACCTGTATTTTATTGCTACAGCTATGTTAGTCCTGCATCTTCTCACAAGCATCAAATTTGCTTTCTGTACTCGATTTTTTTCACCAGAGCAAAACGTGTTCTTGCCTTCTCACCTTAAAAAAAAAAAACACGAAAAACAAAACAAAATACCTCAAGTTTCTCTTTTAACCTTCCATTTATAGCAAGATATAAATGAACAGTGCTATAGTGATCAACGTTTTCTATTTGACTCTTCCTCTTGTCTCTTGAATCCACTCCAGTTATCCTTTGGCCCTCGGAATTCCATGGAGGTTTCCAAAGCCCTCCACACTGCTACAGGGATGGTCAAATCTCTGTCTTCATCTTGCTGACCTTTCAGCAGTATTTGAGACAGATTGTAACTATCTTCTTTCAACACTTCCCTCACCGAGGTTTTCTACCATCTGCCTCGACACTCTGTCCTGATCTTCCTTTCTCATTCATCTTTATCTCCCAAATCTTTAAGTGTCAGAGTATCTCAAGCTCAGCCCTGAATCTTCTTTTCTATCTGTACTCACTCTTCCTTGGTAATCTCATCCAGGTTTACAGTTTAAAATATCATCATCATGCTGATGATTTCCAAAGACGTCAAACAGATATCTTAAATGCATCATATCAAAAACAGAACTACACATATCTGCCCTCAACCCAGTGCCTTTGATGGTAAGTTGCTATTGGGATCTTTCCATTGCTCAGGCCAAAATTTGGAGTCATCTCTAGTGCCTTTTTCTTTCATACCCCACATCAACTCTGTCAGCAAATTCTGTTGACTTCACCTACTTTTTGCCTTCATCAGCATCTTCTCTTATTATTAAAAGGTTCTAAGCTTCATGCAACTACTGGAATTTAAAAGGAGTCACAAATGCTATCAAGAATCCCAAGGAACACCAAAGACCCCTGGAATGAGCCAAGACTCTGCCTTACCTTCATGCCTTCCTCATTCCCTGCCTCCCCTGACACCTCTGCCCCATTGCCACATCAGTTAGTCATCTTTTTTTAACTTTTCATTTTGCAATAATTGCAGATTCACAGGAAGTTGCAAAGATAACACAGAGAGATCCCATATATTTTCCTCCCATGGTTACATCTTTCATATTTATAGTGCAATATCAAAGCCAGGAAACTGACAGTGTATATATAGAGCTCTGTGTCACTTAATCAAATGTGTGAGTTCATGGAACCACCACTGAAATCAAGATACAGAACAATGCTCTCTTGGTCATGTGGCTAATGTATAACTATAAAAGTGAACTGTAATAGCCTAGAGGGTGAGCAGAACCATTTTAGAAAGATCTCGAGTCCCGGTCTGCTCCCTGGATTAGAACTCAGAAATATGTGGTACATACACACAATGGAATACTACACAGCCATAAAAAAGAACAAAATCATGAATTTCACAGCAACCTGGATGGAACTAGAGTCTGTAATACTGAGAGATCTCTCACAGAGACAAAGATCTGAGTATCACATGTTCTTACTCATAAGTGGACCTTGAACATCTATCGTAATACTATAAGAAAAGGATTGACAGTGGTGGGAAACTATGCGGGGGGACAGGAAGGGGAAGGGTAGTGGGATTAACGGTAGTCAATATCTGTCTGGGGACAGGGGGGGACACCCCTTATCAACAAGGATGCCTGAACGATGCATATTTGTATACCTAACCCTTAACTGTACCCTACAATTTTAAAATAAAAAATATGTTTAAAATAAATAAATAAATAAATTTTTAAAAGAACTCAGAAATAAACTTCTTTCTACCAGTCCCCTGCCCCTTTGATTTATTGGTATCAAGGGGAGAAATCCAGTATTGTATAGAACTTAAGTTACAGCTGCATTTTACATTTAGATGGTGACATTTGGAGTAAAGAAAGTTTACAAGGCCTAAGACATCACGAGTTGTAAAAGTTATGCAAATCACAAGACTTTGTGATTGACATTGATACTATATAGTTCAAAGAAAGGGAGTAAATAGGGATTTACATTTTGGGGCAGAGTCTGCAGGGAAGTCAAGGATTCCCTGAAGCTACTTACCAGGAGTGCATAGAAGACAAGTGGATTTTCATTTCTCAGTAATGTGCTCAGGAATGTGCAGGAGTCCTTGTGCTTCTTGCCATGCCCTTCTCTAGGGGCTGTGGCAATATGGAGGGACATTAGCAGGTCTCGGTATCAGTCCATCAGGACAAAGGACTTTCTTTATGGTCATATTTACTTCCCCCTACACTCCAAGTTCTTGCCAACCTGTTTTCCATCTCTAGAATTTTGCCATTTCAATAGCGCCCTATAAATGAAAACATATAGTAAATGACCTTCGGAGGTAGGTTTCTTTTCGCTCTGCATAAACCCTTGAGATTCATAGAAGTTATTGGAAGGAACTTTTTGTTTTTTCCAGTTTGGGGCTTTTGCAAATGATATTACTATAAATGATTCTGTACAAGTTTTCGTGTGGACATAAATTTCTATCTCTCTGGGATAACTGCCTAGGAGTACAATTGCTGAGTTGTAGGGTGTGTGTGTTTTGTTTTGTTTTGTTTATTTGTGGGTTTGTTTTTAGAAAGTGCCAAACTACTTTCCAGAGTAGCTGTACCATTTTTACATTCCAGGATACTTCCAGAATCCTACCACTTCTCACCATCAGTTCAGCACCCCAGTCCAGCTTATTGTTCTCCCTCCCCGGGATTTCCGTAATAAAAAGTTAATTGGTGTCTCTCCTTTGACGTTTGTCTCCCTGCACGTCATTCTCTGTTCAATCCAGTGCCAGAGTGATCCTGGCAAAATGAAAATGAGGTTGTGTTATTCCTCTCTTTGAGAAGGTACAATAGCTTCTTATCCTGCCCTGAGTAAAACCATGCTCTTATCCCTGGCCTACAAAGACCTCTATAATTTGCTGTTCCCTATTCTCTGACTCTACTTCCCATTATTTTTCTCATTACTCACCACTTTACAGCTACTGCAACGGTCTCCTTGCTCTGCCCTACACAAGGTAGGCATTCTCTTGCCTCTGAACCTTCACAATTGCTGTTCCCCCTACATAGCTCATTTCCACACTCCTTCAGATATTGATCCAACATCATCATTTTCCTCTCAATGGGGATGTCCTAGTCACCTTCTCACCCTACCAGCCTGTCCGGCACATTATCACCATTCAGCGTATCACATAATTTCCTTACCTTGGCTACTTCCTCATACCCTTCACTAGAATGCAAACACCTTAAAGGCAGGGACTTCAATCTGTTTTGTTCATTGCTGAATCCTCAGTGACGAGAACAATTCCTGGGACATAATAGAAGATCATTAAGTATGTTTTACGTGACTGGATCGATAAAAACACAATTACTAACTGGAAAAATATAATTAACCAAATTTCATATTTATTCATAGTGTCCCTACGTGGAATGACATTCAGAACACATTGAAACAGAAGCCAGGTGGAGCACTAAGAGCATTTAAACAGACTCCCAGAAAATAATGAAAACACCTATATTTGAAAGTGAGCTTTTCAGAAGCACACTGGGCCACCTGACTAGAATCCTTGCATTTCTGCATCACCAGAGTAAGATCCTAGAGTGGCCCCAGTTCTGAAACTTCATGCCAGAACACAGGGTTCAGGAAGATACACAGGAAGCCACAACCCTTTTCCTGATAACCTGGAGAACAAGGCCACATGCAGTTTATATCCTCGCTTTGGTTGTCAACCCAAACAGAAAGACAGAAGTCTTTATCCCTCTAATAACTGTTCTCAAAGTCTCAAAGAAAAAAAATCTTACCACCCCCTGCATTATACTCTTGAACCAATGTTATACTTGGCAAGAGAGAGAATTTAACCCAAATCAATGGGTGAACAGTTTACCGTGGGTATAAGAAAGTTTAAAGCCAACAAGGAGAGCTTGTTTTCATGCTGACAGGTACCAATATATGGCATGAACATGCTAGGAAAAAGTCTAAATGAGCTAATTTATATTTTACTTACTACTATCAGTTGCTATTTTTTGAGTGCTTGCTATGAAAACAACTACTGATGATACAGCACATACTATGTACCAGGGACTGTTCTAAGCACTTTATGCATATTAACTCAATCAAGGCAGCACTCTGCAGTAAGCCCCAAAGTATAGAAAATGTTAGAGATGTGTCCACAGACACACGACTAAAGAATAAAACTCCTGGGACTTGCACCCAGGTGGCCTCATGCTGGGGAAAACTGAAGCTTAGAGGAGTGAGGAAACTCGCCTGGGAAGTGGCAGGGGGTTTCTGATTAAAGTCATTCTTGAGGCCATTCTCCCTCTGTCCTGGTAGGAGGGTGGGTTGTTCCCGTTAGTTGTCCACTCAACAGCTCATCATCCCAGCCTCGAAGGCTTCTTACACCCTAACTTACCTCTCCTTCTTCCCTCCTTCCAAATACCTTTCCCTCAGTTCTGTAGAGAAGAAAATGGGATAACTGAAGCTTTCCTATAAATGAAGTATGTGACTTAACTCAAACGAAGTTTTCATTGGTCAGTCTTGGATCCTAAGATATGCATTACAGAATTTTTTTTTTTTTGTCTGATAGACTATAAATCACACTCCTGAGTTCTTGGCTTTGTCTATAAGCAAAGTTGGCTAAAAACCACAGTAGGCCACATATTACCCATGTGATCTCTGACAAGTACTGTAATCTTTCTGTGCCTCGGTTTCCCATCTACAAAAGGAAATAACACTTGAACAATTATCATAATACTATAAGAAAGGGATTGGTAGTAGTGGAAAACTGCCAGGGGAGTGAGGGTGGGATTGGCAGTTGATGGAAACTGGCAGGGTGGGGTGGGGAGCATACCTCATTAACAAGGGTACCTGCATAGTGAACATTTGTATACCTAACCCTGAATTGTACCCCACATCTTTAAAATGGTTAATTTTTTAAAAGTTTTAAAACAGGAAGAAAATCACTATAGAAATTGCAAGTATTATTAAATCAACCCAACTCTCCACTCTCTGAGGCAAAAAAACAAGTTTTCTTGGAAACGGGCAGCAGAACATGTTTGTAGGCCAAGAGGAGAGGGGGAATGGAGAAGGGCAGGAAGTCTGCTTCCTAATCCCATGCCAGGGCAGTGACCAGGGGATATTACAATAATAATAGCAAACATTTACACTGCATTTGCTTGTACTGGGAGCTTTCTAAGCACTGTTTTTTGTAGTAGCTCAACGAATCCTCCCACACCCTCTGATATAGTTACATTTTTTATTTCCTTTTGTAGATGGGAAACCGAGGCACAGAAAGATTACTCTGTTCTTTGTTTCTGTGATAGATTACTGAGTATGATAGACCCTAAACACATCCAAGTTGCTGCAAAGTTCATAATTTTGTCCTTCTTTATGACTGTGTAATATTCTATTGTGTATATGTACCACATTTTTTTATCCAGTACTCTTTCGATGGGCAGCATAATTGGTTCCTGCTATTGTGAACCATGGTGCAATAAACATACATGTGCAGGTAGCTTTTTCATAGAGTGATTTCAGTTCTTCTGGGGGGACTGCAGTGTCATATGGAAAGTTGATTTTTACATCTTTTAGAATCTTTTAGGAATCACCACACTGTTTTCCACAGAGGCTGTACTAGTTTACACTCCCACCAACAGTGTAGAAGTGTTCTCTTTTTGCCACATTCTCTCCTGCATCTGTGGATTTTTGAGTTATTGATGATGGCCACCCTGACTGGAGTTAGGTGGTATCTCAGTAGAGTTTTTTTTTCTTTTTTAATTTTTATATAAAATTGTGGGGTATAATTCAGGGATAGATATTCACCATGCAGATACCCTTATCAATGAGGTGTGCCCTCCCTTCCCCAGAAAGATATCAACTACTGTCAATTCCACCTCCCAACCCCTCCACCCCTCTCCCCACATTTTGCTGCCACTTTCAATCCTTTTCTTAAATTAATAGGATAGTTGTTCAAGGTCCACTTATGAGTGAGAACATGTGATACTCAGTTTTTTGTTTCTGTGAGAGATCACTCAGTATTACAAACTCTAATTCCATCCAGGTGACTAAGAAGTTCATGATTTTGTTCTTCTTTGTGGCTGCATAGTATTCCGTTGTGTATATGTACCACATTGTTTTTATCCAGGCTTCTTTTGATAGGCAGCACGGTTGGTTCCATGTTCTTGTTATTATGAACAATGTTGTGATAAACATACGTGTGCAGGTATCTTTTTTATAAACTGACCTGAGTTTTTCCAGGTATATTCCCAGTAAGGGGATTACAGGGTCATATGGAAGATTGATTTTTAGAACTTTTAGGAATCACCACACTGATTTCCAGAGAGGCTGAACTAGTTTGCACTCCCATCAACAATGTAGAAGTGTTCCTTTTTCACCACATCCTTTCCAGCATCTGTTATTTTCTGAGTTATTGATGATGGCCATTCTGACTGGAGTTAGGTGGTATCTCAGTGTAGTTTTAATTTGCATCTCCTTGATGACTAGTGAGGCTGAACATTTTTTCATGTATCTGTTGGCTACTCTTATGTCTTCTTTTGAGAAGTGTCTATTCATATCTTTAGCCCACTTTGTAACGGGGCTGTTTGTCTTTTTCTTTTCAGCACATTTGAGTTTCTTATAGATCCTTGATGTTAGGCCTTGGTCAGACACGGAGTTAGCAAATATTTTTTCCCAGTCTATGAGTTGTCTCCCTGATCTCTTTATGGTTTCTTTGGCTTTGCAGAAGCTTGTCAGTTTAATGACGTCCCACTTGTCTATCTTATGTCTTATAGCCTGGGCACTTCGGGTTTTGATTAGGAATTGGTTGCCAGTTCCAATTTCCATGAGAGTGTCTCTTGCATTTTTCTAAGGTTCTTACAGTAGGAGGTTTTGCATTTAGGTCTGTGATCCATTTAGAATTAATTTTTGTGTATGGGAATAGGTAAGGGTCCTGTTTTAATCTTCTGCATGTGGTCAGCCAGTTTTCCCAGCACCATTTACTGAATAGGTTCTCCTCTCCCCAGTAGTGTGTGGTAGAGGCTTTGTCAAAGATGAGTTGGTTGAGAAATTGAGGTCTTGCTTCTGGAATCTCAATTCTATTCCATTGGTCTATACGCCTGATCTTGTACCCATACTGGGTTGTTTTTATTATTATAGTTATATAATATAGTTTAAAGACTAGGACTGTGATACCTCCTGCCTTGCTTTTTTATGCTGAGGATTGTTTTGGCTATTCTTCATCGTTTATGTTTCCATATGAATTCCTGTATTGTTTTTTTCTAGGTCTGAGAAGAAAGTTGCTGATAATTTGATGGGTATTGCATTAAATCTGTAGATTGCCTTAGGTAGAATGGACATCTTAACAATGTTGATTCTTCTAATCTATGAGCATGGAATATTTTTTCCACTTGTTTGTGTGGTCTTTGATTTCTTTAAGCAATGGTTTTTAGTTTTCATTGTAAAGGTCTTTTACATCTCTGGTTAGGAAGATGTCAAGGTATTTCATTTTTTCTGTGGCTATTATAAATGGAATTGTGCTTTTTATTTGGGTTTCTGTTTGTTTGTTATTGGTGTATAGAAATGCAATTGTCTTTTATACATTTATCTTATGCCCTGAGACTTTGCCAAAGTCTTTTATCAATGCAGGGAGGTTTTTTGGCAGATTCTCTTGGGTTTTCAAGATATACAATGATGTCATCTGCAAAGAGAGATAACTTGACTTCCTCTTTTCCTATTTGGATACCCCTGATTGCCTAGGACTTCCAAAACTATGTTGAACAGGAAGGGTGAGAGTGAGCATCCTTGTCTTGTTCCAGTTTTCAGGGGAAATAGTTCCAATATTTGACTGTTTAGGAGTATGCTGGCTGTGGTTTCTCATAGATGACTTTTACTATTTTGATGTATGTTCCACCTATGCCTAGATGTTTGAGGGTTTTTATCAAGAAGAGGTGCTGGATTTTATCAAAAGTTTTTTCTGCATCTAATGATATAATCATGTGGTTTTTGTTTTTAGCTCTATTGATATATTTAATTACATTTATGATCTTACAAATGTTGAACCAGTCTTGCATCCCGAGGATGAAGCCTACTTGGTCGTGATGGATGAATTTTGAGATGGGTTGCTGAATCTGGTTTGCTAGGACCTTGTTGAGAGTTTTAGCATCTATGATCATCAAAAATATTGACCTGTAGTTCTCTTTCTTTGTTGGGTCTTTACCTGGCTTGGGTATCAATGTGAAGTTAGCTTCATAAAATGTTTTGGGGAGAGTTCCATCTTTCTCAATCGCCTGGAATACTTTCAATAGGATTGGTATCAGTTCCTCCTTGTATGTTTTGTAGAATTCTGCTGGAAAGCCATCTGGTCCAGGACTTTTTTTTTGTAGTTAGTTTTCTTATGACATAATCAATTTCCTTGATTGTTATTGGTCTATTTAGGGTCTCAGTTTCTTCTTGTTTCAACCTAAGGAGGTTGTATGATATCAGAAAATCCTCCATTTCCTTTAGGTTTTCAAGTTTGCTTCCATACAATTGTACATAGTAGTGTCTGATAATCTTTTGTATTTCCTCAGGGTCAGTTGTGACTTCATCTTTTGTGATTCTTATTGAGTTTCTTTGGGCTTTCTCTGTCTTTTTCTTGGTCAGTCTGACTAGGGGACCATCTATCTTGTTTATCCTTTCAAGGAACCAGCTTTTTGTTTCATTGATTTCTTTGTATTATCTTTTTGTCTTCTATGTCCTGGAGTTGGGCTTTTATTTTGGTGATCTGGATTCTTTTGCTGAAGTTAGGGTTTTGGTGGTCTCGCTTTTCCAGCTTCATTAGGTGATTTGTTAGGCTGTTAACTTGTAATCTTTCCATTTTCTTCATGTGTGTTTGTAAAGATATGAATTCCCCTCTTACTACTGTTTTCATGGCATCCCAAAGGTTTTGGTAAGATGTTTCTTCATTTTCATTAGTTTCCAGGTACGTTTTAATCTCTGTTTTGATTTCATCGTTGACCCAGGAGTTGCTTAATATCATACTGTTTAGCCAGGCTCGGTGGCTCAGCCTGTAATCTCATGCCTTTGGGAGGCTGAGCTGAGTGGATTGCCTGAGCCCGTGGGTTCGAGACCCGCCTGGGCAGCGAGACCTCATCTCTACAATAAAAAATCAAAAAATCAGCCGGGAGTGGTAGCACATGCCTGTAATTCTGGCTACTCGGAAGGCTGAGGAGGAAGGATCGCCAGAGCCCAGCAGGTTGAGACTGCAGTGGCCGGAAGCGACCACTGCACTCCAGTCTGGGTGACAGAGTGAGACTTCAACTCAAAAAAAAATCATATTGTTTAGTGTCCATGTCTTTATGGGTTTTGGGGGAAATTTGTTCGTGTTGATATTTATTTTTATTCCACTGTGGTCTGAGAAGATGCATGGGAAGATTTCAATCTTATGAAATTTGTTTATGTTTGATTTATGGCCAATGATGTGGTCAATCTTGGAATACATTCCATGTGGTGATGAATAGAATGTATATTCTGTGGTCATTTGGTGGAGTGTTCTGAAGGTATCAATTAAGTTCATTTGTACAAGAGTCTCATTGAGGTTCTGGGTCTGGTTGTTGATTTTTTTTGTCTTGATGATCTATCTAGGGTTGTGAGTGGGGTATTAAAGTCCCCAGCTATGATAATGTTGGAGTCAATCTCTTTTTTAAGTTTGCCTAGAAGCTGCTTTACAAATGTTGGTGCTCCTACGTTAGGTGCATATATTTTTAGGATGGATATTTCTCGTTGATGGATTGAACATTTTATCATTACATAGCGACCTTCTTTATCTTTTTTTAATTTTTGATAGCTTAAAGGGTATGTTTTCTGAGATTAAGATTGCAACTCCAACTTTCTTTTGTGTTCCATTCACCTGAAATTTTGTTTCCCATCTTCTTACTTTGAGTCTATAAGTGTCTTTTCTGGTGAAATGAGTCTCTTGGAGACAATATATTGTTGCCTCGTGATATTTTATCCATTTTGCTATTCTATGTCTTTTCAGTGGTGCATTTAGCCCATTCACATTCAGGCTAATTATTGAAATGTGAGGGTTTATCTTTGTTATGAGGTTCTTATAAAGTTGTTGTACTTGTTTGTTTGTCATCTTTCCTTTGGTTTTGGGGGGTTAGTTCATATGTGTTTTCAATCTTTTTCCTGGACTCTTATGAAGAACATCGTTGTTCTTTTTCCTTTTTCTTCTGTGTTCAATGCTTTCTTAAGAGTTTCTGGTCGGGGTGGTCTGGAGGCAGTGTAAGTTCTTAGGGATCGGATATCTGGGAAAGATTTTAATTCTCCCTCACTGATGAAGCTTAGCTTGGCTGGGTGGGTTATTCTTGGTTGAAATTGTTTATCTTTGAGAATGAATATTGGTCTCCAAGCTATCCTAGCCTGAAGTGATCTGCTGCTATTCTGATTGGTCTTCCCTTGTAGGTAGTCTGACCTTTTCCTCTTGCTGCTTTTAGGATTTTTTTCTTTTATACCTACTTTGTTCAGGCAAATTATTATGTGCCTAGGAGTTGGTCTTCTCATTTGCTGTCTTGCAGGGGTTCTCAAATTCTCTTGTGTTTGAATTTTCACATCCCTGATGAGGTGAGGGAAGTTTTCTTGAATAATTTCGTGGAATGTTTGCTCTAGGGTGATCTCTCTGTCTCTCTTTCTGCCTCAAGGAGTCTAATTACTCTTAGGCTCATTCTCTTGAAGTAATCGCTCATCTCTTGAAGGTTTTATTCTTTCTTTTAAAGCTTCTTGTCTATGTTTTTAATAGTTTGGTTTAGTTCTATATTTTGGTCTTCAAGTTCTGAGATTCTGTCTTCTGCTTGGCTAATTCTGCTTTCCATGCTTGTTAGTTTGTTATTTATTTCAATCAACAGATTACTGCTGTTATCTCAGTTCTCAACTCCTTCCTAATTTCCTCTTGTCTCTCCTCAATTCTTTTTCTTCTTTCTATTAATGTCTTGTTGTCTGGGTTTATAGTATGTGACCAGTCATTCTGGGGGCTCTTCATTGTTTGCATTCCGAAGTTCTGTTTTCTCAGTGTATGGCTTCCCAGGGGTCTGTGTGAGACCTAAATTCTTCTTTTGGTTTTTCTTCATTTCTGTAGATTTTCCTCCCCACTTTTTCCCTTTTTCCCCATCTTCTTTAAATCTGTTTTTCGGGGGTGACTGGGTTGCTTTTATTTCTGTTTGCTCAATCTCCTATTCTTCATTGTGTGAATCCTCTGACTTTGTTCAATTCTGAAGCTAGACTGTAGGTTGGGGACTATACCTTTTGCAGTCTTGAGATTTATTTGAGGGAGGAGCTGTGCTTCAAAATCTATCTGCAGATCCCAGTATCCACCAACAGGTATATGCATACCCTGGAACCTTCTTCCCACTGTCTTGTAATCTGTCCATGCAGTGGGAGTATAGGTTTGCTCCCTGAAAGTAAAATGAGGTAAGAAAAAGAAAAGAAATGGAACAGGGAGGGAGGGAAGCAGAAGGTTGAGAGAGAGAAGAGTAAGAAGAGGGAAAACAGACAAAGGTACCAACTAACAAATGAAAATAGATAAGAAGACAGGTAAAAGTAAGAGAAAAAAAACAAAAATAAACAAATAAAAAACAATAACAACAAAAAAACTAGAACATACAATCATACAGACACGCAAGCTCACCAACCTCCTTATGATGTATATTCCCCTACACAAACATGAGATCTTATATCTCAAGTTGGAGGCTGGGCAGAGATGGCTGGAGGTGAGTGGTGAATGCAGGTCTCTTCCTGGTCATAGGGCTCCAGATGATCTTTGGTTCTACCACAACTAGGTCCAGGTGGGGGAGGCAGAATGCGAGACAGCTGGATGCTGCTGGTCAGCATGTCACATGCGGCTTGGGCCTTTTTTTCTTTCTTTGTTCCTGGGTCCCAAGCTGGAGGTTTTGCAGAGCTGGGCAGAGCTCGTGGGCAATGCAAGTCTCTGTCTGGTCTCAGAGCTCCAACTGTTCTCTGATCCCACTTCAGCCAGAGTCAGTGGAGGTGGAGTGCAAGACTGCTGGGTGTTACTGGTCAGCGTAGTACAGGGTGGCACAGGGTGGGGTGGTGCAGCTGGCAAGGGAGCCCAGAGTTCCACCGGGAGGGAGCCAAGGCCTCCACAGGCAGTGACTGGCTTGGGGTGGGGTGGGGCACTACAGCCGGGAAGGGAGCCTGGAGCTCCATGGGGCAGGAGCTGAGGGCCTCCCCAGGCAGTGGGGGCTTGGGGTGGGGTGCTGCAGATGGGGAGGGAGCCCGGAGCTCCATGGGGCAGGAAGCTGAGGGTCTCTCTGGGTGGTGGTGGCTTGGGGCTGGGCAGAGCAGTGCAGATGGGGAGGGAGCCCAGAGCTCCATGGGTCTGGGAGCCAAGGGTGGCTTGGAGTGGGGTGGGGTGGTGCAGCAAAGGAGGGTGACCAGAGCTCTATGGGGCAGTAGCCAACGGCCTCCGTGGGCAGCAGCAACTTGGTGCCGAGTAGTGCAGTGCAGCCAGTGAAGGAGCCCAGAGCTTTCGAGGCAGGAACTGAGGGCCTCTGCAGGTGTGGCAGCGTGGGGCCATGTGGGGTTGTATAGCTGGAGAGGGAGCCCAAAGCTCCATGTGGCCAGGACCCCAGGGCCGCCTGGTGTGGAACAGCAGTGGCAGCCTCGCATTGATATGGCTGGTGGGGAGAAAGCAAGAGTCTTTATGGGAACTCACGTTTGAGGAGATCCTCACAGTCCCACCTGTGTCATCGCCATCTTTCTGGAAGTCTCAGTGTGGTTTTAATTTGCATTTATTTGATGACAAGTGAAGCTGAGCATTTTTTCATGTATCTGTTGACTGCTTGTATGTCTTCTTTTGAGAAGAGTCTATTCATATCTTTTGCCCACTTTGTAATGAGACCTTTTGTTTTTTTTTTCTTTTTGGCATGTTTGAACTCTTTGTAGATCCATGATGTTAGAACTTTGTCAGATATACAGTTGGCAAATGTTTTTTCCCAGTCTGTGGGCTGTCTCCCTGCTCTCTCGGTAGTTTCTTTGGCATTGCCGAAGCTTTTCAGTTTGATGAGGCCCCAGTTGTCAATCTTATCTCTTACGGCATGGGCACTTGGGGTTTTGATCAGGAATTGGTTGCCAGTTCCAATTTCCATGGGGGTGTCTCCTACATTACCTAAGCTTTTTATAGTTTGAGGTTTTATGTCTAGGTCTTTGATCCATTTAGAGCTGATTTTTGTGTATGGTGATAGGTAGGGGTCTTGTTATAATCTTTTTCATGTGCTCAGTCAGTTTTCCCAGCACCATTTGCTGAACAGGTTGTCCTCTTCCCAGTGGTTGATGGTGGAGGTTTTGTCCAAAATAAGCTCGTTAAGAAATTGAGGTTTTGCTTCTGGAATCTCTATCCTGTTCCATTGGTCTAAATATCTGTTCTTATACTAATAACAGGCTGTTTTGATTATTGTAGCCTTATAATAAAATTTAAAGTTTGGGAGTAGGATACCTCTCACTTTTTTTTTTTTTGCTGAGGATTGTTTTGGCTATTTATGGTCATTTATGTTTCCATATGAATTCCTGTCATTTCTAGGTTTGAGAAGAATGCTACTGGTAATTTAATGGGTATTGTGTTAAATGTGTAGATTGCCTTTGGTAGGATGGACATTTTAACAATGTTGACTCTTCCAATCCATGAGCCATGAGCATGGAATATTTTTCCATTTGTTTGTGTCATCTTTGATTTCTTTGAGCAGTGTTTTGTAATTGTCATTGTAAAAGTCTTTCACTTCTTTGGTTAAGAAGATAAGTTATTTCGTGTGTGTGTGTGTGTGTGTGTGTGTGTGTGTGTGTGTGTGTGTGTGTCTATTGTGAATGGGATTGAGCTTTTTAGTTGGGTTTCTGTTTGTTTATTGTTGGTGTATAGACATGTGACTGCCTTTTGCATATTTATTTTATACTCTGAAACTTTGCCAAAGTCCTTTATTAGTGCAAGGAGGTTTTCGACAGATTCTTTTATTAGTGCAAGGAGGTTTTCGAAAAATTCTCTTGGATTTTCAAGATATAGAATCATGTCATCTGCAAATAGGGATAACTTAACTTCCTCTTTTCCTATTTGAATACCCCTGATTTTCTTCTCTTGTCTGATTGCTTTAGCTAGAACTTCCAATACTATGTTGAACAGGAGATGTAAACGTAGGCATCCTTGTCTTGTTCCAGTTTTCAGAGGAAATGGTTCCAGTTTCTGTTTAGCAAAATGCTGGCTGTGGGTTTCTCATAGATGGCTCTTGTTATTTTGAGGTATGTTCCATCTATGCCTAGATGCTCAAGGGTTTTTATCAAGAAGTGGTACTGGATTTTATCAAAAGCTTTTTCTGTGTTTAATGATATAAGTATGTGGCTTTTGTCTTTACAACTGCTGATGTATTTAATTGTTTATGGTCTTGCAGATGTTGAACCACTCGTGTATCCCAGGGATAAAGCCTACTTGGTCATGGTGGATGATTTTTGAGATGTGTTATTGGATCTGGTCTGCTAGAATTTTGTTGAGAATGTAAGCATCTATGTTCATCAAGAATATTGGCCTGTAGTTCTCTTTCTTTGTTGAATCTTTATCCGGTTTGGGTATCAATGTTATGTTAGCTTCATAGAGTGATTTGGGGAGAGTTCCGTCTTTCTTGATTGCCTGGAATACTTTCAATAGGATTGGTATCAGCTCCACCTTGTATGTTTTGTAGAATTCTGCTGGAAAGTCGTCTGGTCCAGGGTTTTTTGTTTGTTTCCTTGTTTGTTTTTTTTTTGTTTTTGTTGGTAGTTTTCTTATGACATAGTCGATTTCCTGAGTTGTTATTGGTCTATTCAGGAACTCGATTTCTTCTTGTTTCAACTATGGGAGGTTGTGTGATGTCAGAAATTCCTCCATTTTATGTAGGTTTTCAGGTTTGTTTCCATACAAATGTACATAGTAATCTCTGATAAGTTTTGCATTTCTTCGGGGTCAGTTGTGACTTGATCTTTTGCACTTTTGATTGTGTTTATTTGTACCTTTTCTCTCTTTTTCTCGGTCAGTCTAGGTAGGGGTCCATCAATCTTGTTTATCCTTTCAAAGAACCAGTTTTTTATTTCATTGGTCTTGTTTTTGGTTTTAGTTATGGGTTTTTTTTGTATTATCTTTTTGTTTTCTATGTCCTGAATTTGGGTTTTTATTTTGGTGATCTGGATTCTTCTGCTGAAGTTAGAGTGTTGGTGGTCTTGCTTTTCCAGCTTTCTCAGGTGATATGTTAGGCTGTTAACTTGTGATCTTTCCATTTTTTTCGTGTATGTTTGTAGAGATATGAATTCCTCTCTTAGTACTGCTTTAATGGCATTTCAGAGAATTTGGTAAAATGCTTCTTCATTTTCATTTGTTTTCAGGTATCTTTTAATTTCTGTTTTAATTTCCGTGTTGACCCAGGAGTTATTCAGCATCATGCTGTTTAGTGTCCATGTGTTTCTGAGTTTTGAGGGAACTTTGTTGGTGTTGATATTCATTTTTATTTCACTGTGGTCTGAGAAAATGCACGGCAGTATTTCAAACTTAGGAAATTTGCTTATGCTTGATTTATGACCAAGGATGTGGTTGATCTTAGAGTATGTTCCATGTGGTGATGAGTAGAATGTATATTCCATGGTTGTTGGGAGGAGTGTTCTGTAGGTATCCGTTAAGTCCACTTGGTAAGTATCACATTGAAGTTCTGGATCTCCTTGTTTATTTTTTGTCTTGATGATCTTTCTAGAGTTGTTAGGGGCTATTTAAGTCCCCAGCTATGATAGTGTTAGAGCCAATATCTTTTTTTAGTTCACCTAGAAGTTACTTTATGAAAATTGGTGATTTTATGTTGGGTTCATATATGTTTAGGATGGATGTTTCTTGTTGATGGACTGAACCTTTTATCATTATGCAGTAGCCTTCCATATCTTTTTTAATTTTTGATGGCATATGGGTATTTCGTCTGATGTTAAGATTGTAACTCCTGTTTTCTTTTATGTTTTATTCGCCTGAAAATTTGTTCTCCATCCTCTTACTTTGAGTCTGTGAGTGTCCTCTCTGGTGAGATGGGTCTCCTGAAGACATCATATTGTATCATTATATTTTATTCAATTTGCTATTCTTATCTTTTCAGTGGGGCATTTAGTCTATTCACATTCAGGCTAATTATTGAGATGTGAGAGTTTATCCCTGTCATGAGGATCTTATAGAGTTTGTTGTTGTTGCTACTATTTGTTTATTTGTTTGTTGTCTTTCTTTTGATTTTTGGGTTGATTTGTGTGTGTTTTCAATTTTTTTCCTACATTCTTGGGAAGGATGTGGTCATTCTTTTTTTTTTTTTCTTTCTTCTGTGTTTAATACTTTCTTAAGTGTTCCTTGTAAAGCTGGTCTAGAGGTGGCATAAACTCTTAGGGATTGAATGGGAAGGATTATAATTCTCCATTGCTGATGAAACTTAACTTTGGTGGGTAGAATATTCTTGGTTGAAATTGTTTATCTTTGAGAACTTTAAAGATTGGACTATAGTCTCTCCTACCCTGAAGTGTTTCTGTAGATAAGTCTGCTGCTATTCTAATTGGTCTTCCTTGGTAGGTAGTCTGGCCTTTCTCTCTTGTTGCCCTTATGATTTTTTTTCCTTATATCTACCTTGCGTAAGTGAATTACTGTGTGTCTAGCAGTTGGTTTTTTCATTTGATGTCTTGCAAGGGTTCTCTGACTCTTTTGTGTTTGAAGGTTATGTCTCTGATGAAATGAGGGAAATTTTCTTGGATAATTTCACAGAATGTCTGTTCCAGGGTGGTCTCTGTTTCTCTATCAGGGATTCCAATTAATCATTGATTCAGCCTTCTGATATAATTACTCATCTCTTGGAGGTTTTGTTCTGTCTTTTTAGTTTCTTTTCAAACTGTTTTTAACAGTTTGGGTGGATTTATATATTTTGGTCGCCAAGCTCTGAGATTCTTTCTTCTGTTTGGTTAATTCTGCTTTCATTGTTTATCAGTTTATTATTCGTTTCATTCACTGTATTCTTTATTGTTGTTATCTCAGTTATCAACTCCTTCATTCTTTCCTCTTGTCTCTCTTCATTTCTATTTATTCTCTCTATTAAAATCTTGATATCTGGGTTTGTGGTTCGAGACCAGTCATTCTGGGGGCTGTCTTCATTGTTTGAGTTCTGAAGTCTGTGTTCCCAGTTGTTGTCTTCCCAGGGGTCTGTATGAGACCCATATTCTTCCTTTGATTTTTCTTCACTTGTGAAGGTTTTTCTCCCTCCCACCCCTTTTTTTAACCTCTCCTTTAATTCTGTTGTTCAGTGGTGGGGGGGTAACTTTTACTTCTGTTTGCTCAATCTCCTATTCTTTCTTATGTAGATCCTTTGACTTTCTTCAATTTTGAAGCTGGACTGGGAGTGGGGGGGCTGTACTTTTTGCCCTT
Source organism: Carlito syrichta (assembly GCF_000164805.1). Lineage (NCBI taxonomy): Eukaryota > Metazoa > Chordata > Mammalia > Primates > Tarsiidae > Carlito > Carlito syrichta. Next base: position 303,293 of record NW_007249317.1, on the reverse strand, counting down.
TTGAGATTTAATTATTGGAAGAGCTGTGATTCAGAAGCTATTTGCAGATCCCAGTATCTGCAGACAGGTGTGTGGGCCCCCTGGAACCCACTTACCATCGCCTGCTCCCTGAAAGCAAGATGAGATAAGAAAAAGGAAAAGAATGGAAAAAGGAAGGAGGAAAATTAAAAGAAGGTGAAGACATAGAAGAAGAGGGAAAACAGACAAGTGCACCAACTAATGAATAAACAGAGACAAAGGCTGAAAAAGGAAAAAAAAAACAAAACCATACAATCAATCAAACAAACAAAACTCCCCTGTTGATGTACTCTCTCTCAAAAATGTCCATACACAAACAGAAAATCTTTTTTAAAAATTTAAAATAACAGAAACAAAGCAAATGTGAAAACATAAACAAAAACAGAAAGAAGAAACAAAGAAAAAACAAAAACAACACACACACACACACACACACACACACACACACACACACATACACACAAACAAAACAACTCCCTCTATGGCCGTTTCTGTAACTCCAGTTTCCTTTCCCAAGCACTACCTCTGCTGCTTTTGGCTGCTGCAGCCACATGAGGAAGCAGCTCCAGACTCCAGTCCATCCCCTCCACTCTCAGCACAGACTGATAGGGTTGCTCTCAGCATGGGACAGATGCCCCATGGACTGCTGTGGGAGGAGGACATATCAGATCTGGACTCACCCAACTGGTCTGCTGCTGCTGCTGCTGCTGCTGTCAAGTTTCCCACTCAGATCAGATGTGGCTGTGGCCTGTTCCAGAGTGGAGGTGTCTGTCTCTCCAAGTCTGATGGTTGGGCTCAGAGAGATGTGGGGATAGCCTCTGAGTCCCAGGTTATAGGCTGGATAAAGCTGGGTGGGGCACTGTAGGTCTCTGCCTGGTCCTGGGACAGAGAAGATGGCACCACTCAGCATCTCCTCACCAGTGGCAGGGTTCTGTTCCAGATTTCCATGCCCTCCCTTCTCCACCATTCCTGCTGGTAGTGTGTGGCCTGCTGCCACAGGTGATGGCATGGACCAGCTGCCAAGTGGTGAGGAGCAGCTGTTCTCTGCTGCCTTCTCTCAAGAGAGTCCTGAGAACAGCAGATGATTCTGCCCACCAGGGGCTCCAATCTCAGGGTGGTGGTGGGTTGCAGTCACCTCCAGAGGAGAGCCCCAGGTGCATGAAACTGAGCCTCCCTTCAGATGGACTTTCACTCACCCACTGGCACACACCCACTCATGCAGAGAGTCTTTTTTTTTTTTTTTGAGTTGAATTCTCACTCTGTCACCCACACTGGAGTGCAGTGGCCACTCCCGGCCACTGCAGCCTCGACCTGCTGGGCTCCGGCGATCCTTCCGCCTCAGCCTTCCAAGTAGCTGGAAATACAGGCATGCGCTACCATGCCCAGCTATGCAGAGAGTCTTTATGGACACTTGCTTTTGTGGAGACCATCACACTCCGACCTGTTTTGTTGCCATCTTGCCTCCGTGTCCCATGTTTTTCTTTCTTAAAGGATCTTTGTGCAACTGACATTTCTTTCCATGAGACTAAGCACATGAAGACTTTTTTAAAGGAAATATTTGAACGGATTGTCATGGGCCTCGTTTTCAGGAATGGCCAACCTGGTAAAAATCCATTTACCATGACAAATAGTTACAAACTACCACAAAACAAGAACTTCCAAAGTACAAGGAAATGTACTTTGTTCAAAAGCAAAAAAAAAAAAGCTATTTTACATTTATCAACATTAGAGGATAAATTTTCATTATTCCAAATGCTTTGCATACTGCTTCTTAGAACTCTTTTAAAAGAAATGTAGGGCAACAGAGTGTGACTCTGACTTTAAATAAATAAATAAATATAAGACTATTAAAATAAATAAAAATAAAGAATCAAATGCAAAAAGGAGAAGAAATGTAAGAGAAGAAAAAGAAAAGGAAAGAGTACAATTTTTAAAAAGCATCCTTTCCTTATACAACTCTTGCCATGGTGATTTAGGGGAAATATACAGCTAAGCAATGTTATCCCATGGCATTGCACAGTCCACTGACAATTTTCACCTCTCTTGATAGAATCCTCTTCATTTCCTCCACTTTTCCAGGGGACTGTTCATCTTCCTCATTCAGAATCTATTTTCCAAGACGTGAATTTTCAATTATTCATGTTTAGCTCTTTCCTTACTTCATGCACAGAGAAAAGCCTTGAAACATATAGGCAGGACCCTGTGCTGCTCCCTACAAATTCAGAAATACCTGAATACACATTATAGTAATAATTCATGGCAATAACCCACAATACTGCAGCACACGTTGCAATTTCAAATGAAAGGATAATTACTGGAAACCAGGTAACCAGTGAAGAAGCTGCATAGTCAGAGGTTCAGAAATTTTCCTAGACAGTATCGCTTGAGACACCCTGCTTCCTGTGAACTTGAGGACAAGCACTCTGGCCTTCTGAGTTAAGGGATCTCTATCTGGCCAAGAGTGACTCTCTTCAACTTAATAGCTTGATTAAAAGATCAGTTTTTGTTCCTACAGACCATTCCTTTCCAATGCCTGGCTTGTACTTGACATAAAAGACGTTGGGTTGGCTGGACACAGTGGCACATGCCTGTAATCTCAGCACTTTGGAAGGACAAGGTAGGAGGATTGCTTGAGGCCAGGATTTTGAGACCAGCCTGGGCAACATAGTTAGACCCTGTTTCTATTTTTTTTAAGTTTTAATTAGCCAGGTATGTTGGTGCATGCCTATAGTCCCAGCTACTTGGGAGACTGAGGCAGGAGGATCACTTGAGCCCAGAAGGTCAAGGCTGGGATGATGAAACCACTGCACTCCAGCCTGGGCAACAGAGTGAGATCCTGTTTCTTAAAAAAAAAAAACTTAATTAATTAATTTTTTAAAAAAACACTGGGTCACTTACTGTAGGAAGCCCCATGATTCTGTCCCACAAGTAAGATATGCTTAGTTGATGGCTTCATCTCAGAAGACAAGCCCGTGGGCCCATCTGGAGCTACAACCTCCTCACTATCCAAGGCCCTCATACATGCACTTCCTTGTTCCTTCTGCCTGCTTTCAGAAGATTACCCTCCTTCAGTTCACAGTGCAGCAATTGTTTTGACATCTTGTTATCACATATCCTATTCACAGGTGCAGATAAGAAGCACTGTATTCATATAAGCACAGTATTATTGCATTTTCTTCATTAGATCAGGTGATTAAATTATCTAATTATGGATATCTTAAGTCCACAGTAGCCAGATTTATACAATTGAGCAAGATTTATGTTGCTAGTTAAATTCAGAGAACACACAGTAAATTTAAATTTTGCATTTTATCCCTTCAGCTCTCCTTGGTTCTAAGTGTTCTCTTTGAAGTCAGTGTTCTTTAGCTTGGATGATGAGTGCATTATTTTAATAAGGTCAGAGCCACGGTTTTAATCCATTCAATTGTCAGTTAATGTCATACAGTTCCATGATCACAGACTAGTCCCAGTCAATTACCTCAGAAGTGACTATAGGTTACCAAGAAGAAACATTAAGAAAATGTGGGTAGCATAAATTTACCACCCTAGGAGATAAAACAATTTGAAGGCACCCATCCTACAAAAGATGGGTGATTTTTCTTGTGTAAACAACTGCATTAAATGTAGAAGAGTGCCATTCACCCAGTGTTTGTGTAAACAACTCTAAACCAGCACCTGTGCTAACACCCAATATCTGTAATTAATATCTACACTGTCAAAAGTTCAGATTCTAATGTTCACTCAAGCATGATACCACAGCAACCAAAGCTTTCATTAATTTTTCCTTATGGTCTGGAAGCCTAAAATGCAATAAAATTGACTCTGCTCTCAGAGTAACTGTGACAAAATTTGGCATGTCATTAGAATTTGTTATATTAATAAACTAAGCATTAAGTTTATTCATCAATATAGATTATTTTAAACATGAAAACACAGAGCCTGAAGTTGGTGTTTCCCATATCAAAACAGCTAGGTTGGATGTCCTAACCCAAGGACACGGCCATTTTGTTTCAGGGTAGATACAGCCCTACAACCAAGATGAATTAATCAAGCTCCTCTTGCCAAATGTTATGGATTATTCAAATCACACAACTAATTCTCCTGGTTCTAAGTAGAATCTTTGTGGCTTGTCTACAGGGATAAAATATGCATATCTGCTGATAGTAGCACTCATTTATTCACCGAATTCAACAAACAGGCATTAACTGCCTCATTCAGGCTCAGGATTATAGTATCCTCATGAAGCTTAAACTCTAGACAGACATTGATTAAAGAATTATATAAATACGTGTAAAATCCCAGTTGTGATAAGTGCTATGAATGAAAAGTATATAGTCCTAAAAGTACATAAAATAATCTAAACACAGCAGTATTCTCATTAGACTGATAAAGTTAGAAATAAATAGAGCACTTTCAGAGTTCTTGTGGAGATAAAATTTGATATATACCATAACATATTTTTAATCTATACATAACTAGATAAAAGTAAAAATCATTTTACAATAGTGGATAGGTGAGAACAGACTGCAGTAATAAGTAATAAACAAAATCGCAGTAACTAAATATATCAAAGGTTTATTTCTCACTTGGGTAAAATCACTTGCAAGTCTGGCAGCTGTCCAGGGCATCCCTCTTCAAGCAGTGAATTAAGAATCCTGTCCACTCTGTCCTGTGGCTTCAGTGGCTCAAGAGTGGTTTTCAGGTCACTGTGGCAACAAAAACACAAAAACAAGAAAACAAGTGTACCAGACAGTCATGCACTGACTCTTAAATGCTCCATCTGGTGACAAGGGCACCAGTAAATGTGGGGGAGAACACAAAAGCTCAGGAAATATCTCTGTTCTCAGTTGTTCTTGAACGAATCATATAACTTTTATATTTTTTCATGGATCAGATGGAAAGAATAAATTCATCTCACGGGGCAAGAGGATTAATTGATGACTTTTACTTTGCAAAAATTCATAGAGAAGGCTATTACCTTTATTTCTACCACAACTACCAGTAACACCAACACCAAAAAGAAGAATAAAATTGAATTAGAAGCACAGTAGAACTGGACTAGTTTCTGTCAGTGAGACAAGAGAGCCAGTCTGGTTGGGCACCTAAGACGTGGCAGTGTCCTGAACCATGTCACTTGGGGAAAGAGTACACTGGACAGAAACAGCATTGAAGCAAAACTGTACAGACCCGGTCCTCCTCTAATCACCAGGAAAGCCCAAGTTGACTTCTGGGTCACTGCACATTTACCCAATTTTCCTACTGGGTCAGTCTAAAATTGTCTAACTGGGTTAACAGACCCAGTTAAAATTTTTTTTATAAAAGGCTATGTAGTTATGTAAGTACTTTCTCATTCTGAATGAGTACATTATCCTGGGTCAGAAATTAGGTGTATAACTTGTTCAACTGACACTCTTGTCCCTGTTTTCCCATTATGGAGCAAATATCTCCGATCCAAATTACAGATCCTCCTGTACCTAACTAAAAATGAAGAAGCTAGTAAAGAAGCAGTTGCTCGTTATCATTATAATTCTCAATTGTCTTTGGTAAGATGGTGGTTATCTATTTGAGAAATATTTTATTTATTTATGTTCTCTGAAGCAACCATACTCAGCACCAATATATCTGCTTAATATGATTTCTTGATAGCTTAAGTGATAGATTCAACCATTTGGTGCACAGCATGACACATGTATATCTGAGACCTTGTGCAAATGATATTAAACTACTTATCATGTGGTTTAGTCCTCTGTCTACCTGTGCATGCTATTCACAGCCAGAGCAAAGAAGCAATGAGCAATAATACTAAAAACAATATCAAAATCAAGAAAAAGGATGTTTCTATAAAAATAATAGAGGTGAGAGAGAAAGAAATGAGAGTCATTGATTGTAATTAAAAGTTGTCAGAGATTTCAAAGATCAAAAATAAAAATCCAAAGGCTTGGGAGATTAATTTAACCACTACCAAAAAAAGTGATTCCTAGAAAAGCAACCTAACAATTGAAAAATGAATGACCGTTTCAGAAAGTCGAAGAAAACTGAAAATGTTGAAAGGATGTGGTAAACAAAACTGCACTTATTTATTTTAAGAATTTTTTAGCCAGAATGTATGTCATTATTAAAAGGTACAATGGTCCCAATAATGAATGTATGTCATTATTAAAAGGTACAATCTGGCATGGTGGCTCATGGCTGTAATCCCAGCACTTTGGGAGGCTAAGGCAAGAGGATTGCCTGAGCCCAGGAGTTCGAGACCAGCCTGGGTAACATGGTGAGCCCTTATCTCTACAATAAATCAAAGAAATTAGCCAGGCATGGTGGCACGCACCTATAGTCCTAGCTATTTGGAAGGCTGAGGCAGAAGGATTGCCTGAGGCAGAAGGATCACCTGAGCCCAGCAGGTGGAGGCTGCAGCAGCTGTGAGCATGCCACTGCACTCCAGCCTGGGTAACAGAGTGAGACTCCGACACACATACACACAAAAAAGGTACAATAGTGACTGAAAGCAAATTAAAAACAACAACAAAAAAACCAGAAACACTATTGTTTATTATTAAGGGAAGTTATAAAAATCTTGGAAAATTTCCTACAAAAATAAAACTTGAGACGTCTCACACACACACACACAACACACACACACACACACACACAAAACTGACAACTTAAAAAAAATAAACTAAAAGAACTGTTATTTATTTTTGGAAAGATACAAATGTGAAATTTAGAAAAATAAGTATAGTAAGGACTGGAGCCTTGAGAAAAATGTTCACCAACAGGTTCATTTGTTATTTTAGATATGGAACTTGATTTTGTTTCTGAATAGTAACAAGAATGGTGCAGCACTGAGAAAGCTCTGGAAGATGCTGCCAATTTTGCTTTACAATGAGAATCTAGTGTTTCTATATGCTATTGTTTTCAATAACATTTCTTAAGTGTTTTGGGAGAGAAAGGTGACTTATATGACTTTTTTATTTTTGTTGACAGTTATTCATTCTTAACTAAGTAGAATATGTCGGGGACCCCAGAAAAACTGAAATTATCTTTTGGAGGGCAGGTCCTTTGTAGTAAAGGCTTCTCCCTTTAGGTAAGTGTTCTAAGAACCCATCAGCATCAGTGTACCAGCTAGCATTCCTGTGAGAGGCTGTGTTCAGCTTCAGTGATTTTTTTTTTTTGAGACCCTTTCAACGCATTTGCCCATTTCATTATGGATGATTTACCAGTACACCTGCCCACACTGTGCTGAGTGTTCAGTGGTTTTTGACCAAAAACGGCATGCCCCGTCCCGCTGCGCCCCCACCCTCCTTATGCATCCAATCTCTGAGTGACTTATTTTGTTTCCTGGATGAAAAAAATCCTCAGAGGGAAATATTTTGCCAATGTGAAAAAGTTGAAACAAAGGACGGCAGAAGCACTAAAAGGCATCAATATTGATCAGTTCAAAAACTTTTGAGCAGTAGGAAAAGCACCTCGATAAGTATACTGCATCAAACAAAGAGTACTTTAATGATGAGTGAAATTAAACATGTAAAAATAAATACAAAATTTCTTATAAATAAATTCCAGGTTTGTTTGGGTCTTCCCTCATTATTATATGACTGTTTTAGCTTAATTTATGGAAATTGTCTACACATTAGTAAGTATGTCATGGGATGAAGATAAATAAATATGTTGGGACATTTTGGAAGGTGTTTGTGCATGTGATGTGTGTTTATGTATATCTGTATGGTAGGGGATATGCGTGTGTGTGTGTGACTGCTTATGTGTCTTTGGTGAGTTCATGTATGTCTGTATGATGTATGTGAGTGTGTGTATATATGCATGTGGCTGTGCATGAGTGTATATGTGTGTGACTTTACAGGGGAGCGTATGTGTGAGTAATAAGTGTGCATGTAAAGATGGGTGAAAGTGCGTGAGTGTGGGTGTGAGTGTGTATGTAGGCACATGTAGCAGGAGTTGTTACTGACAGCACACTTCTCACGAACCAGAGGAATAAGTCATCTCTATGGCCTAGTAGGTCACAAAGAGTAATCTATGGGTAATTAGCAGAACAACTTGCTTCTTAGGAGTTCAGTTAGACCACAGCGACATTCATTGCCAGTCATTTCCTATATGGTCCATTACAGGCTGGGGCCTGCCTTCTTGTCTACCCTTTCACTGTTCTCTCTATCCCTGTTGGCTTAAGAAGACAGAAGGCACCCCAGTAACATCCCTTATTAGTTCCTGATCACATCTTTCTCAGTTCTAGGCCCCCTGCTACCACTTCAAGGAGTGGCACCAGCCATTTCATCCAGACCCACAGCCAGATTCCAATCCCTGATTAAAAATACTTTTTTCAAGAAGACTTCCCCCACATAGATATAACCCTCAGTACTTGCATATTTGCATATTCTAAACATTTGCTTTCTCTATATCTACAAAGTCCCTTCCAGCTCTAAAGTTTTGATTTGGTGTTGTCTGTCGCCTTCTCATTTAGAGAGAACAGTTTGTTAAAGGAAGGAAGCCTATCTTCTCTTTTTTTATATTTCTCATAAACAACCACAATGCTGTGCTCAAAATATTTGCTGAAAAAGTCTTTGATTTGATTAAGTAGAAGTTTGATGTGACTTTCTTGCCATTTTTCTGCATGTTTAAAAAAATTAGTTAAATGTTGAGGAAATAGTCTTTGATGAGGAAACTCTGAGAAGTGCTGGATATGTCTAATGCCTTCATTGTGGTGATGGTGTCTCAGGTGTCTACATATGTCCACATTCATTGAAATGTATACATTAAACATGTACAGTTCTTTGTATAGCAATTACACCTAAATAAAACCATTAAAGTAGTTTTTGATGAAAATTAAAGCAAGCAATCAAATTAATGTTTTCTCCGTCTGCTATGTACCAGATGCCTACTTAATCCTTCCAAAAAGTAATCCTTTTAGATGAATGCTTTGATCGCCATTTTACAGAAATAAGAGTCACAAAATCACACCCAAGATCACACAGCTGGGAAGTGGCAGATTCTGGATGTGAATCTAGTCCTTTCAAGTTCAAAAACTTATGCCCTTTTTCACCAGGCCATGCAATTTAAATGCTACTTCTCACTGGTATATAGCTGATGATTAATAAATATTTATTGAATTGAATTTTATCAAATTGGGTTAACTGTACAAAACAGATAAAATCATCTGACTATTGACCATAATACTTGTAAGAGTTAACTTTTATTGAGAACTTAGCTATGTGCCTGGCACTGACCAAATAAGCCCTTTTGATATATTTCAATTGTCACAACATTCCTTTGACATAGCTACAACTGTGATATCCATTTTAAGAATGAAGAGATTAACATCCAGGAAGCTTAAGTAATTCTCCAAGATCTTTTATTCATCTGTTTTCTCTCTGTTCTTCCTAGTGGGTAAATTCTATTGATCTGTCCTCAAATTCTCTGATTCAATACTCTATTATCATCTCCACTCTGCTATTGGGCCCGTTCAGCAAGGTTTTACTTTGGTTATTGAAATTATTTAGTTCTATAATTTTCATGTGATTCCGTTTTAAAAATAATTTCTATTTATTTGCTGAGATTTCCTAATCTTTTGTTTTATTTAAAAGAATTTGTAACTGTCTTTGGGGACATTTTTATAACGAACATTTTAATATTTTTTAAATTCCCCCTCCCCATCGCCTTAATATTTTTGTTAGATAATTTTAAAATCTGATTGATCTCAGTACTGGCATCTGTTGATTATCTTTTCTCATCCATGTTATGATTTTTCAGGTTCTTGGCATGTGACTTTCTATTGCATCCTGGGAATTTTACATATTATGAGACTCTAAACCCTGTCTAATCTTCCATTTCTAGCAGGCAGTCCCCTTAATGAAGCATAGTATGAGGGACATGTAGGTGTGTGTCTTCAAGTTCCCAAGGGACTTGGGCGGTGAAAACACCACCTTGGCAAGAGTAGGGCACTGACTCACACTGCTTCGTTGCAGACAGAGGGCTCTTATTCTACTCCCTTGTCTGTTCTATTGATGCCTTCCTGATAAAAGCAGAATACCAACCCCACCCCACTGGATCCCACTGCCACCGGGAGGGAAGACAGAAGGAAGCAGAGCCCCAACTAGCCTACATTTCATCACCTAATTCTGCCTTGTTGCTACTTAGTGGGGCTGGAGACTCAGCTCCCACTGGCCCCACCTACACCAGGCAAATGTGTAGTGCCAACTAACCCCAGTGTATACCTCCTCGTGAAGGCTCATTGCTGCTGGGTGAGAGTGGAGACTCAGGTTACCACTGGACTTCACTGACATTACCCTGACAGGAGAATTTCACAATCTAGTTTCACTGGGCAAGGCATGGAAGATCAGCTGTCACTTGGTCCTGTCAACACCACCTGGTAGGAGATTCGCAGCAGTGTCTGCTTCTGTCATGCTTGGGACAGAAAGACTGACTTCCCAACAACCCTGCTGATTCCACTGTGTGGGGTTATCAGAGCATGCTGCCTACTTCTACCCAGCAAGGGAAGTAGGAACAGAAAGGCATGTTTCCACTGGTGGTTGACCTTTGGCTAGAACAGGGTAAGTATTGCCAAAATGTTTCCCGGTCCTTTGTCTCTGGGAAACAGGCCTTTCTCGGAGCTTTTTTCTGTCTGTCCCTGTTGGTGGTTCTGATCTGAAAGCTCCTGTAGCGCCTGGGCGTGATACACAGGAGGCAGTAAAGCAACACTAGGAACTCACTGCCATGCCGTTCAAGTCCTGAGGCCTTGGGCAGGCCGTTCTCTCACCTTTCAGAGACTTCCTTGATTTGCTTGTTGTCCTATTATGCCAGAGATTTTTAGTTATAAAGGAGAGGGCCTAAGTGGCATGGAGCTACCCTATCTTGGTAGAATCAGAATGATCTAAGTTATTAAAAAAACTCACAAATAGTGAGACCAGAAATTGAACCCAGAATGTCTAGTCACTGAAATTGTTATTTTAATTGTCATACTAGCTCTAATAATAACTATAAATGTATTATAGAGAAGTCTCATTGTTAGGTCTTCCATAGCAAAATATCATAGAGTAGGTCGCTTAAACAACATAAATTCATTTTTCTCCCAACCTGGAGACTAGACATACAAGATCAAGGTATTGGCAGGGTTGATTTCTTCTCAGACCTCTAATCTTGGCTTGTAGATGACTGCCTTCTCACTGACCTCTCATCATCTTCCCTCTTTATGTGTCTCATAAAACTACTCATCTCAGATTAGGGCACACACCAATAACCTCATTTTAACTTAATTATCTCTTTAAAGATCCTATCTCTAAATACTGTCTCTTTCCAAAGTACTGGGAGTTAGGACTTCAACATATAAATTTTTGGAGAACACAATTCAGCCCAATGGTGTGTTATATAAAGTTAAGATAGGATGTGTATTATATGTCACTTGGGAAAAAGACCCTAAATGCACAGTTGACTTTTGATATCAGGGTGGATTCACCAATATGCATATTAAACATGATTAACACCCACTTTCCTGGTCATTTCCCTTAATAACAGGCAGGTGTAGATGATAGCTGATGGCAGCAATGGAAAAGGAAGAAGCTATTGCTCCCTCTGCACTACTCTGGTTGAGGGACAGGAAATCCATTGGCTAGGCCTCCCTTTTCCTGAAAAGACACCCTATAGTGTGACTTCTCTTTCCCTGTTCTGAAAATGATAGGTTGCTGCAGACAGCCAGTGCCTCTTAGCTGCTTATGGGGGTGATGGGTAAGCTCAGCTCAGGTCCTGGCGCCCCATTCCCTCAATTAACTCCAAAATCTTGGTCACCTGAACTTCAGCAGCATCCATCAACATGGAATAATCTGACAATGTACTATTAAATGTAAGAACTACATTCCAAAACGCTACATATAGTATGCTACTCTTTTTATAAAGTCAAAAATAATTTTAACAAGATACATATACTTTGTAGAAAAACCATATAAATACCAAAAGAAACTATATAAAAAGAAAAGCAAGAGAATGATGAATGTGAAATTAAGAATGATGGCTACCCTTGGGTGGGTAAACATCCAGACAGTGAGGTGGAAACAAAGGCATGGAGCAGGTAAGGTTTAGTAACTGGCAGTATCCTGGCTTTGATTTTGGGTGGTGGGTTCAAAGATGATCATTGTGCTATTTAAAATAACAAAATAATGATTTCATTTGTATAAAATGTCCAGAAAAATCAAATCCATAGAAACTGAAAGTAGGTTAGTAGATACCATTCTAATTACCTAAATGTATCAGAGGCTGGGGTGAGGAGGTGGGGAAGTGACTGCTAATTACTACCAGGTTTTCCTCTGGGGTGACAAAAATGTCCTAGAATTAGATCGTGGTGATGGCTGTACAAACTTTATGAATATTCTAAATAGTACTAAGTTGCACACTTTTAAAAGGTAAACTTTATGAGATATGAATTATCTATCAATTTTTTTGAATGTTACCTGGGGTCACTGTGGCATGTAGGTCATGCTGAGAAAGGTGAATAAGAATCCTGCAGGCAAAGAATGAATAAATAAATTAATTAAATAGCAAATTAAATAATTTAAAGCTGGCAGAATCTGAATTGCTAAAAGTTATTCTTAATGTTAAGATTTGGAACTATTTATTACTTTCTTCTCCTCTCCCATTCCTCCAATTAGTAAAAAATTAACCATACATCTCAAAGAATGATATGGTTTTCCTATTTAAAAAACAAATTAGAGGCAACTCCTTCGGGTCCCCTCCACCGTGGGAGCTTTTCTGTCCTCTCAATAAATCCTACTTTCTCACACACACAAAAAAAACAAATTAGTTTGTGACTGCTTAAGCTAAAAAAACAAAACAAAACACCATCCTGGTAAGCAGTTAGGCATATCCTCAGCACTTTTTACCTGAGGAATCTTTCAGACAGAGAAACTCTTAGCTCTACCCTCAGAGATCCTGAACCAACTGTGAGGATAAGGTCGGAGATCCGCATTTTATGCTAAACTCCAAAGCAGTCTCCTAAGAAGCAGTCCTACCTTTAGTGTCTTAGTAATTCAGTACATCTTATGCATTGTATACTTTAAAAGAATCACTTTTATCATATTACTCTTTCTTCAAAAGTCTTTACTATTCCAGTCTTGCTTACCAAATCTAAATCATGTCTGCCTTTTAAGTTCTCTGAAATCTGATACCACCCTAATTACCTAAATGCATTTTATACGTATTTTTGTAGGTATATATAAACACAATCAGGCCAATTTCTCCCTGTTACCAACGGGGAGTTAATATATTACATACTTTGGCCTATTTTCTCATGTAATCCTTGTCTGGAAAGGCTTTTCTCTCCTATATCTTTCCAGATCTGGTTAATCCTTCCAAGACAGATTCAAATTCCTTTCATGGAAGCCATTTCTGACTATGCAAGCACATTATAGCTCCTGATGAACTCCTGAAAGGGGATCTATTTCTTAACTTCCCAGAACTAATGCCTGAGCCACCCTGTTGTTAGCATGGCACCCACTGCTAAACCTATTCATTTGGGCAGGGGTGCCTCTCTAATCTAAACTAAGCCAGGAAGTCCTTCCCTAGGGATTTTAGACTCAAGGCCCAGAGATTTAAGACAGTAAAAAAAAAAAAAAAAGTTTGAATGCTGATATCTATCATGCTTCGTGCTACAGAGAAAAGACAGGTAGAGAAGGCTAATGTGTACACAGAGAAACAAAGGTGCAGTTGAACAGAAACAAGCAGAGTGCAGGTCTGGAGAGAAAGCTCTGGTGGTTGGTTGGGTCCCTGCCTCCAGTTTCTGAGTCACGACTGAATTCTTGTCCTCTGGTTTAGTGAAACCCCTCAGCACTGGTGAATAAATTTCCCCCTTTCAGTTTAGTTACTGAATAGGTTTTCTATTACTTTCATCAGAATTAATCTTTATTGTGATCCATCCTCCAGGGGGCTGACTCACACACTGCCATCATTCTCCACCTTCCTGAGCTCTCCCTCAGCCTGTCAGTCACAGAAGGAATAATATGAAGGTGATGACTACGATTAATTGGTTCAGTCAGCATTTACTGAGTGCCTGGTGATGGTGACACTGCTAGAGATTTCAAACTCTAATACCCAGGAGAGGAAAGTAATATTAGGCCAATATTGCTTTCCATAGACACTCACAGAGAAGTTGGTATTCAGCCATTGGCTCATCTCACCCTAACTTTAACATTCCCCAGATTCCCCCTTTACAACTGAAATGGACATTTCCAACATCCCTGGAATTATACCTCTTGGTCTCAGGATTTGCATTTATTAAGTAACAGAGATAAGTGCAAGATTATATTTTAATATATTCTCTCAGGTTTTGCAAAATGGAGGGAGAACTAGACCTTATTCTTATCTTGTGACAGGGAATTCATATTTTCAAACTTCAGAGAATGAACTATCTCCTTAATATCTGACTTTCAAAGACAAAATCATTCAAACACATATGAGGCCATTCTGCTTTGGCTATTTTTTTTTTTTTACTTCAAATCAGCACATTTATATAGCATGCAACCTTATTCTTAAAAGATGAATTTCATGAAGCAATGAGAATTCTGGGCACATTTTAAATATCCAAAATAAATTAGTTAATTATTTGCTCTGTGACCAATTTAAGAACTTTCACACTGCCACCAACCTGGGTTTCACAGATAACATTGTGGCTGGTGTCCCAAGCCACACTGTGACCATAAAGAATATTCCCGGTTACTTTGCACTGAATCTACAAAGTGCACATATTTTTGCCTGCCAAGCATGCACGCCTTTGAAAGACTCCCCTTCTGTCAGTGCTATGAATTCTGTGGTGCCAGTGGTATTTTACTACACAGAATAAACAGTTAGTTGCGGTATATGGTTAGCAAGGGAATACTGCAAGTCCCATGGAAAAACTAGAACAATAGAAAGTCAAAACCCCATCTCTTGGACACTCCCGGGGCCTCTCCCTGTGGACCAATTAAACAGCACATTCAATTGTTGGCAGTCCTTCTTATTTTCAGAACCACAGGCCCAATTACTGGGCTCCAAACAGCTACATTTTATAGCTAAAATGATTTACAGCCAATGTTTTCATTGCACAGTACGTGTTCCTCTTTGTTAAACAAAAGTTCACAGAGAAGAACTGCAACTGAGGAGGGAACAAAAGGGAAACATGCATGCAGAAAGATCTAACTCACAAAGCCAAATGCAAATTAAAGAAAAGAAACAGCAGTCTTTGGACCTCAGCCCCTCTTCTTTTGGATTCAATGCCAAGTGTGTATTTAGAGACACACTGAAATATCACCCATTTAGAATTTATTTTTTGCCTTTGTTGGAAGAGCTGTTCTGCAATACAGTTTGTTGAATAATATATCTAATTCAGTTACTAAAAGACAAAAAATTACCAGTCAATCCATTTTGCTTTACTACTGACAAAGTCAGATTGACTAGCAAAGACCATTTTTATTGTTCAATGTTCAACCATTAAAAATATTTGGAGTAACGAATGGGAAATAGACCTCAAATTAACACAGATGTAGATGAAATCTCAAGACTTTTCTCAAGGCATCCACTTGGGGGAAGTTTACTCGCTCTAATAGATTTGGCCTATTTGGTAAATAAAAGAGGCATAACTCTCACTGATATGATTGTCTGGAGTACAAAACCATTCTTCCCTGACCTGTATCTTATAAATTATTTACTGTTCAGAGTTTTGTCTTTGCTAATTAAGAAACGACATGTGATAAAAAGGGAAACTAACTTGAAGAGTGATACAGATTTAACTATTTTTTTTTAAAAAAACCTTTATACTCAATTTTTTCAATGGGAGGAGGGGAATTTTGTCCTTCAAAAATCATTTGGCAATATGAGGAGATATTTTTAGCAATATCTGGGGATACTTTTGGTTGTCACAATTAGGATGAAGGGTGCTATTGGCCTCTAGTGGGTAGAAGTGAGAGATTTGGTTAAATGTCCTACAACGCATAGCATAGCTCCCCAAAACAAAGATTCATCAAGGCCAAAATGTCAGTGGAGCAGAAATAGAGAAACACTTGCTTTATACTTTTACATGAATTATCAGATCCTTTCAAAAATTTAGCTAATTAAAAACAGGTTTCAGTAAGGTTTTATCTTACCTCAGTAAGGTACTTAGGGTGAGGAGGAATTAAGAAAAGGGTAGGAGTATCTCAGAGGAAGAGAAGAAAAGAGCAGTTACTGTAGTTGAACACAACTTTTTCTATATTTCATTTGGTCTTAAAAACCAATTGCCTAGTAGAGATGTGCTAATAATCAGGCTTATTGTTTCATCTTTGTTCCAAAAGATGACTTGGCTCCAGATTAATAACCAGAATATTCAAGGAACTCAAACAACTCAAAAACAACAACAACAACAAAAATCCAGTTTAAAAATGGGCAAATAATATAAATGACATCTCTCAAAAGAAAACATACAACTGGCCGACAGGTAATGAAAAGTGTCCAACATCATTATCAGGGAAATACAAATCAAAACCACAGTAGTTATCTATCATCTCACCCTCGACAGAATGACTATTATCAATAAAGACAAAAAAAATAACAAATGTTGGCAAAGAAGCAGAGAAAGGGAAACTTTTATACACCATTGGTGGAAATGTAAATGAATATAACCATTATGAAAAACAGTGTAGATGTTCCTCAAAAGACTAAAAATGAAACTACCATATGATCCAGCAATTCCACTATTGAATATATATTATATATGCAAAAGAAAGGAAATCAGTATGTCAATTATAGTAAAAAAACTTTAATAACCCACTAACAGCCTTAGACAGATCTTCGAGACCAAAAAACTGACAAGGAAATCAGGAACCTTAACTCGACACTCAACCAATTGGACCTAATAGACATCTATAGAACACTTCATCCAACTACCAGAGAATATACATTTTTCTCATCAGTACATAAAACATACTCCAAGATTAACAACAAACTCAGACATAAATCAAGCATAAACAAATTTCAAATGGTTGAAATTCCCAAACTTTACCTGTACAATGTCCACATGTATACCTAATCCTGAATTGTATCCCACAACTTTAAAATAAAATATATATTATTTGGGCACAGTGGCTCAAGCCTGTAATTCCAGCACTTTTGGAGGCTGAGGCAAGAGGATTGCCTGAGCCCAGGGGTTCAAGACCAGCCTGGGCAACTTGGTGACACCTCATCTCTATAATAGAATTAAAAAATTAGCTGGGTATGGTAGCAAGCACCTGTATTTCCAGCTACTTGGAAGGCTGAGATGGAAGGGTCACCTGAGCCCAGCAGGTTGATGCTGGGACGTCCAGCCTCAGGGACGGAGTGAGACTCTAAATCAAAAAAAAAAAAAAAAGGTCAAAATTATATCAAGCATCTTCTCAGACCATAGTGGAATAAAAACAAATATGAGGGAGGGGCCCCCAAAAACCCAGAACTTATTTATACAAAATTGTGTATTTATTTTTACATGTTGAAACTTCAGTCACCTTCAAAGTACTCTTCATTTGATGTAATACACCTGTTTAAATGCTTTCCCACTACTCAAAACAGTTTTCAAATGCATCAATTTTGATACCTTCTAGTGCTTCTGCTGTTTTTGTTTCACATCTTCCACATCTACAAAACGTTTCCCTTTGTGGACTTTTTAAATCCAGCAAACAAAAGAGTTGCTCAGAGAGAGATTAGGTGAATCGGGAGGGTCAAACATGGGGGTCATGCCATTTTTGGACAAAAACTGCTAACCACTCAGCATGGTGTGGACAGGTATGTTGTCATGGTGGGAGAACTAGTTACCTCTTTGACTCAACTCAGGATGTTTCTTCTGCAAATTGTGATGCAACCATCTCAAAACTTTGGTTTTGAGAAAAATCAAAGATAAAAACTTTAGTTGACTGTCGATCTCGAGGAACAAATTCCTAGAGTACTTCAGAGGGCCTGTCCTCCAAAAGATAATTTCAGTTTATGTGGGTTCCCCCACATATCACCACCAACAGCAACCCTCAAAACACACAAATACATGGAAATTAAACAACATACTTCTGAAAGACTTCGAAGTTAACAAAGATATCAGGACAGAAATAAAATATTCTTAGAAACAAATGAAAAGACACAACACATCAAAATCCCTGGAATACCATGAAAAATGGTGCTGAAAGGGAAGTTTATAGAATTGCATGCACATATCAAGAAAACAGAGGGATCTCAAGTATAAAACTGAATCTAAGCAGGAAAGGGAAGAGCAATCCAAGCCTAGAATCTAGAAAAATAGAACTTAATAAAATCACAATTGAACAAAATCGAGTTAAGAAGTCATACAAAGGATCAATGAGACAAAAAGCTATAGTTATTTAAAACAATAAGATTGACAGATTCCTGGTCTGATTAACCAAAAAAAGAGAGAGAGAGAGAGACAGAGAAAGAATATTCAAATAAGCACAATTAAAAATGAAAAGCACAATGTTACAACTGACCAGAAAGAAATACAAAAGATTATCAGAGATTACTATGAACACCTGTATGTGAATAAACTAGAAAATCTAGAGAAAATGGAGAATTTCCTGGTATCGCATAACCTCCCAAGATTGAAATAAGAAGAAATTGAAACCCTAAACAGACCAATAACAATCTAAGAAATTGACTCAGTAAGAAGAAACTTCCCCACCAAAAAAAGTCCTGGACCAGATGGCATCTCAGCTGAATACTATAAGATGTACAAGGAAGAGATGATACCAATCCTATTGAAAGTATTCCAGGCAATTGAGAAAGAAGGAATTCTCCCTAGCTCATTCTATGAGGTCAACATCATCCAAATACACAAAATTAGCAAAGACCGGAAAGAGATCCAAAATGACCACCAGGGTATAGCCAACTTGTGCCTCTCTTCCCAAGCAGAACAGAGAAGATGGACTAATAAACTCAGGTGGCTTGAACAACCTTGGACAGAGGAAACACACAGCACCCCTCAGAGAATGCTTCAAAGACACTGGAACCAAGTAGAAGAGAAGGTGGATAACTGACATTGAAACTCGAGCACCCCAACCCTGCTGCACAGCAGGTTCTCATAGGACCTATAGCACTGCCTTGTGTACAAGAGGGGATGAGTGCTCTTGACAGGATCTAGGTTGGTTCCCCTCCTCCCAGCCATGCACAGGTTGTTGGTCCCATGCAGGAGGAGACCTGGTTGGGGCACAGTGGTTTGTAGCTAGAGCTCATGCAGAGCTTGGAACTCACTCACACTCTAAGCACTTGTGCCAGTCAGTCCCTGAATGCACATCTTATATGGAGATGGGAATATACTGACATTCTCCGTGTCAGCACCAGTCAACCCACTGAGTGCATGCCCCCTGGCGGCACTGCCCAGAGGCCAGCTTCCAGGCCAGGAACATTTACCTCACAGTCGCATTCACTCAGTGCCTGCCACCAGCACCTGACGACTAACCTCCCTATCCTGACCAGGAAGATTTCTTGCCAGCCTCACACACTCAAATGGCAGGTTCCCCCATGATAGGGAAATGGCTGCTTTTCAAGTCCTGAGCATGAATATGGACCAGAAAGAGGGAGACACAGAGACACCTGAAGGCACCAGAATTTGTTCTGGGCTGTGGTGAACAGCTGCCAGGGAACCTATCCCCCTACCCAGTACATGCATTGTGCTCCCAAAAGGGTTCAGAAAGCAGTCTGACTGGTCTGACCACAGAAAAAAACTCTGTAACAGAAATTCACTTTGAGTACAAAGCATTGTCCAACAAGAGTGGTGGAGCAGAACTGAATGTCCCCCCCCACACAAAACTATACTGAATGACAAAAAAAGGCCTTAGGACAGCAGGACCTTATCTATCTACAAAACAACAAAACTAAACAATATCAATTATAAGAGAAGAGTTAGTTGTTCTTCACAGATGAGGAAGAACCAGCAGAAAAACACTGGCAAACCTCAAAGTCTTAAAGAGACATCAACTAAAAATGTAGCTATCAGTCACCAAACAATGGAAGCCACTCAGAACAATCTGTCCCTGATGACAGACACAGAATTCAGATATTGGATAGCTAAAGCAAATGGTTTCCCTTAGAACCAGGAGAAATTAGAAGCAAAACTCACCTAAGTAGTGAAGGAACTAAAAGCTGAGTTGGCCAAGGTAAGAATGGTTCATTCTGAAGTACTGGAAATGAAGAACTTCCCCCTAGAATTTCAAAACACAATAACAGATCTAGGGAGCAGAATCAATCAGGCAGAGAAAAGAATCTCAGAGCAAAATATTGAACTAACCCAGTCTGTCAAAATATAGAGAAAAGGCTCAAAAAGAATGATCAAAGTCTATAAGAGGTATGGAACTATGTAAAAAAGTCAAACCTATGATTGATTGAAATCCCCAAAACAGAAGAGGAACTGAGAATACCCTGGAACAAGTCTTCCACAAAGACATTTAAGAAAATTTCCCATATCTTGATAGAGAGATAACCATCCAAGTGCAAGAGAATCAGAAAATCCCTGCAAGGTATTATGTGAGAAAACCATTCCTGAGACACATAGTTATATGCCTCCACAAAGTAATCATGAAAGAAAAAAATACTAAAGGCAGTTAGGGAGAAGGGTCAGACCATCTACCAGGAAGACCCATCAGATTTTCATGAGACTTATCAGCAGAAACAATATAAGGCAGAAGGGACTGGAGTCCTATCTATAACATTCTGAAAGATAAGCAAGTCAAGCCAAGAATTTCCTACTCCACCAAGCTAAGCTTCATCAGGATGGAGAATTAAAATCCTTCCCAGACATCCAATTCCTAAGAGAATATGCTGCCTCCAGACCAACACTCCAATAGATGAATAAGAAGGTTTTGAACACAGAAACAATAGAACAGTTATACCTATTACAAAAGCACAGGCAAGCATAGAGTAAACAGAGAACATAGATCATTTAGAAAATTAAAAATTAACTAATTTAAAAAATTAGTTAAAAGTTAAAAATACATATATATATATGAAAATAAAAAGGAAGCAAAGCAACCCCTTAAGAGTCTTATGACAGGGATAAATTCTCATATATCAATAATTAACTTGAACATGAATGGACTGAATGTGCCACTAAAAAGGCACAGAGAAGCAAACTAGATAAAAAAAAAAAAAGTATGACCCAAAATTCTGCTGCTTTTAGGAAACCCATCTCACTGCAAAGGGCACCCACAGGCTCAAGGTAAAAGACTGTAAAATGGCCTTCCAGGCAAACAGAAAACTGAAAAAAGTATAGGTAGCTATTCTGATATCAGACAAAACAGTCTTCAACCTAATAAAAATGTAAAAAGATACAGAAGGACACTAAATAATGATAAAAGGCTCAATCCACCAGCAAGAAATATCATTTTAAACATAATATACACCCAACACAGGAGTACCTGGTTTTATATAAACAATTGCTAAGTAAACTAAGAGAGGACATACAGACTCACACAAACATAGTCAGAGACTTCAATAACCCACTAACAGCCTTACACAGATCATCAAGGCCAAAACAACAACAACAAAATCTGGAAACTTAATTCAACCTAATGAACTTAATAGACATCTACTAAACACTCCACCCAACAACTACAGACTATACATTCTACTCATCAATACATGGAACATACTCCAAGACTGATCACATTCTCAGGCATAAATCACATGTGAACAAATTTCAAAAGACTGAAATAATACTGAGCATTTTTTTCAGATCACTATGGAATAAAAGAAATACTGCCACTAATAAGATTCCCCCCAAAACACACAAAGAGATGGACACAAAACAACATGCTATTGAATGACTATTGGGTCAACACAGAAACAAAAACATTTCTAGAAACAAGCAAAAACAAGATACATCTTAACAGAATCTCTGCAATGCCAAGAAAACAGTGATCAGAAGGAAATTCATAGCATTACATGTGCATATCAAGAAAACAGGGATCACAAGTAAACAACCTAACATCACAACAAAAGGGTGCTAGAAAGACGAGAACATTTAAATTCTAATTTCAGTAGAAAAATCCAGATTACTAAAATAAAGTCACAATTGCAGAATATAGAAGACAAAAAGATCAAATAAAGGATAAACAAGACAAAGCTTCTTTGAAAGGATAAAAAGATTGATAGACCCCTGGCCAGACTGACTAAAAAAGAGAGAAAGATAGTCCATGTGAACACAATCATAGAAGAAAAAGGCAATATCACAACTGACCCTGAAGAAATTCAAAAAATTATTAGAGATTATTATGAACATCTGTATGCAAATAAACTAGAAAACCTAGAGGAAATAGAAGATTTCCTGGCATCATACAGTCTCACCAGGTTGAAACAAGAAGAAATTGAAACCCTAAACAGACCAATAAAGATACAGGAAATTGATTCAGGTACAAGAAACCTCCCCACCCAAAAAAAGCCCTGGACCAGACAGCTTCTCAGTTGAATTCTAGAAGACATAAAAGGAAGACCAATCTTACTGAAAGTATTCCACAGTCAAGAAGGAAGGAACTCATATTATAATTCTCATTCATCATGACCAGGTGGTCTTCATTCCTGGGATGCAAGACTGGTTCAACATTTGCAAGACTGTAAATGTAATTCAGCATATTAACAGTGGACAAAGGACATGAACAAACATTTCTCAAAGGAAGACAACTAAGCAGCCAACAAACATATGAAAAATATTCAGCTTCACTAATCAGCAGAGAAATGCAAATCAAAACTGCAACAACATACCACCTCATACCAGTCAGTATTACTATCACTAAAAAGTTAAAACAAACAAACAACAAAAAAAGTTTTGGCGAGACTGCAGAGAAAAGGGAATGCTTCTACACTGTTGGTGGGAATGTAAGCTAATTCAGCCTCTCTGGAAAGCAATGTGGCATTTTCTCAAAAAACTATAAATTGAACTACTATATGATTCAGCAATCTCACTTCTGGGACTATAGGACTATACCCAGAGAAACATAAATTGTTCTACCAAAAGATATCTGCACACATATATTCATTACAGTACTATTCACAATAGCAAAAGCATGGAACCAACCCAGATGCCCATTAAAAGTGGACTGGATAAAGAAAATGTGGTACATACACATGATAGAATACTACGCAGTCATAAAGAAAAACAAACTCACATCCTTTGCAGCAACATGGATGCAGCTAGAGACCATCATTCTAAGTGAACTATTACAGAAACAAAAAAAACCTGAATATCGCATGTTCTCACTTATAAGCAGGCCCTAAACATTGGGCACACAAGCACGAAGGAAGGAACAATGGATACTGGGCCCTGCTAATGTGAGGAAGCAGAGATGGGTGATGAGGGCACACACCCACTCATTACATGTGGATATCAAAAAAACAGGGATCACAAGTAAACAGCCTAACATCACACCTAAGGGTGCTGGAAAGATACAACCATGTCCACTAGAGAAGGCTCACTAGAAGTCCAATCCTCACCTGCACACAATATGCTTATATAACAAATCCTCACATGTACCCCATAACTCTAAAATGAAAAACTAAAATTAAATAATAATTGATATCTCAATAAAAATACATAAACAAAATAAATCAGTATGTCAAAGAGATATCTGCACGCATGTGTTAATTGCAGCACTATTCACAATAACCAACATATGGAATCAAGGTAAGTATTCATCAAAAGATAAGTGAATAAAGAAAATATGATATATATACAAAATGGAATACTATTCAGCCATAAAGAAGAATGAAATCCTGTCATTTGTAGCAACATGGATGGAATTGGAGATTGGAGGACATTATGTAAGATGAAATAAGTCAGGCACAGAAAGATAAATACCACATGCTCCCACTCATATGTGGAAGCTAAAAAAAGTTGATCTCATAGAAGTAGTAAGTAGAATAGTGGTTTTTAAAGGCTAAGAAGGGTAGGAGAGAGGGTAGCAAGAGGTTGACTGGCAGATACAAAATTACAGCAAGAAAGGAGGAATAAGTTCTAGTGTTTTATAGCACTGTAAGATGAACTATAGTTAGCAACAACTCATTGTATATTTTCAAAAAGCTAGAAGAGAGTATTTGAATGGTTCCAACACAAAGAAATTATACATGTTTGAGGTGACAGAGTTGCTAATTACCCTCATCTGATCATTACACATCATATGCATGTATTGAAAAATCACTCTGTACTTCATATGTATACTTTTTGTGTCAATTTAAAATTTTTAAATGGTTAAATAGGAAAAAAAGATGAGATGACTTTAATTCTCTTCCAATAGATGTTAAAATTCTGTGTTAATTTCTTCTTTACATAAGGAAACGAATTCCACTTCTTTCTTATTCATTCTCTTGGAACTTCTTTCTGGACATTTACATCTCACAACTTAGTTTTTGATACTCAAGACAGAAAATAAGAGTTGTTTATAATAACCTTTATGTTATATTCTTAAGTCAATTTTATGTTGTTTACCAAAAATTCCATATTTTTTGTCCTCACTATGAGAGAGATATCTGCCAATTTAATAAAGCACTCACATGATATAATCAGTCCTGGCCCTCTCAGTTCTTTAAAAGTATTGATGCAAATCTCTACCTATTGGACCAGCATATATTCCCTTAGTAGAGTAGTTACTTGTATGTGGTCCCCCAAAAGTCATATGGTCAAATAAGATAATATTATTATACTAAAAATGAGTAACAGTACTGACTATGATCCTAGCATGTTACCAAATGCTCTATTCACATTGTTATTCCCATTGTACCAATGATATGATTACTATTGTACAGGAAAGTAACTTGCCCAGGTTTCCTACCTGGGATTTGAGTCCAAGTCTATCTTTTGCTCAAACATGGTGCTCTTAAACACTGTTCTCTACTGCTGGGTTAAACAGAGTTAAGTGGAAATTCTTTATTACAGAATTTCTCAGAGGTCTAGAATTTTTCAGACCCTTTGTCTTAGTCTATTCCTGCTCCTATAACAAAATACCTTAAACTGGGTAACTTATAAAGAAACTTATTTCTTACAGTTCTGGAGTCTTGGAAGCCTAAGATCATTGTGTCAGCAGATTCAGTGTCTGGTGAGGCCTGTTCCATAGACGGCACTTTCTCAAGACATCTTCACATGGTGGAAAAGGCAGAAGGGACAAACACTATGTCCTCATGGAGAAGAGACAGAAGAAGTGAACAGCCCCCCTACATCTTTTTTATAAGGTGCAAGACTCCACCCTCATGTCTTAATCCTAAAGACCTCATATCTTAACACTATCACATTGGTGATTAAGTGTCAACATATAAACTTTAGGGGACACATTCATAGCACAGCACCCTTTCATAGGCTATCTCTAGTTCTAAGCTTTAAATTTAAAAGTATCTGTACCATGCCCTCTTTTTACCATGAAGCCTCCCTCATGATCAATGTTTTACAAGGCCTGTTTAGAACTACACACAGTGTAGTTCTTTTTCCTTGTCAGGAAAAGATCTGAGAAATATCTGACACCCCTCAGTTGTTCACTAAGTAACCTGAACCAGTGACCAAAGATTCACCATGGAAAAGTCTTGTGAAGCAATGTGTCACTGGGCTGATGAGAAAAATCCAGACCTTAGAGGAGAGGCTAGAGAGCTTCAGGTCTTTTGCAGAGCCTCTTACAGAATTTAAACCAAGTACAATTTTCTCCCCATAAGCCTCATGTTCATATCTTTACCAAGGAACAGCTGGAGAGTATTAAAAGCTGTGTGACTATTTTCTTTCCTGCAAGAACAAAAGACATTAAAATAAACTGCTAAGGGAGGTTTGGTGACTTACAAAGTGACCTGCACTCTGAGCCCTTTGGTCTCCAACAAGATTGGTTCATAATGGCTCAAAATGAAGTGTTACTGCTGAATGAATTTCCACATTTCCATAATAACATTGTTAGCTTGTTATGTTTTTCAAAACTTTCCTTTGTGTGCCTTACTTTCATAGTCAATATTTAATTGAGAGCATGACTCCAGGAAGAATCAGACTCTGGGAAATAAGGGAAAGTCAAGTAAAGAGCATTATATCCCATAGGGCACATATACTTTAAGAGAGCCAAGAGGAGAAACAGCAAAATAAAACCAGATGTGAGGCTGATATAATTATACCATCCCTTCCAATATGAAGAACACTTTCAAATTCACATTTCTCCTGCTTGGAATCAGTTGCCTCACTAAATTCCTTCAAATAAGTGAAACATTGAGCAGTGCTTGCCCAAAAGAATTGCATGAAACCCACACATGGCTTTTGAAAATTCATTTGCATTTGAATGATGCAAATTGAAATTTAGTTTAATAAAGTCCATGTAATCGAGAAGGAAAAATTATAAGAACAGTTCAACAGACTTCCAGTCAAGTAACTAGTTCCAATCCCAACATGCTAACTTGAATCTACATGCCCCATCAGAAATGTTTTTTCTGTAAAATAAGCGATAGCCTTCCTGACCTTGCCACACCTACCTAGCCATGCTGGAATCAAATGTGACCAACACATCTGGTTATTTACATTTAATATATTCTCAAGAATTCCCATGAGCAGTGGGTGCTTCTGTCCAAGTCTTCTTTGGTACAACAGATATGGCACTATTGTGCCACCATAAGAATAAACCTATCTAATATGTATTCAGGTCCTGATGTGGGGTCAGCACAACAAATCTGTATTAAGAAAATTCATAATTTACTGAAAAAATAATAGTTAGAATTTGAAAGTCACACTATAAACAACTCTAAGCATGACTCCTTATTTTCAAATACATATAGGATAACAGTGCAGAGATCATTTTTCAGAATGGCTAATTCACTTAATTTCTAAGCCCAACTATTCCAACATCATGAGAGGCAGACAAACCTATCACAATTTGGGGATAGCATGAAAAAGAAATACCGCCTATCTTCACTGTGCAAGTGTGCTCTGTCACTACCGTGGTACTTACATCTTCCTGAAGCTGAGCTTAAATTTTTCAAGCCATTTTTACAAAATCATAGCCTCTTAGAATTCAAGGAACCTTAGAAGTCATCAAGTGCCTTTGCCCAGCCCTCTCCAATCAGGAGATTACTTAAATGACAGGCAGTGAAGCTCTGAGGAGGCAGCCAGACACATTGAAGTAGTTGCATCTCATGTTGGTTTCATTCTCTGATTTTCTCTGTTTCTACTTTTAGAAAGTGCTTCCATAAACAAAACCAGAAACAACTTCCACAAAGTTGTTCAGTCCCTCAGAAGCAACCCAGACTAAATCTAGTCCTTCTTACAAATGACTGAAAAGTATGCTATACCGTTCTGAAAGGATCTGCTCTCCCTATAGGAAAACATCCCCATCCTCAAGCATTCCTCACATGATGGGGTGTGGAGAATTGAGCATCCTTACCTCCCTTCTCTGTTACTCCTCCACAACCTCCTCTTTCTCTACCTACCCTTTCACGTTTGTGCTTTCTCATTCCCTTGCCTCTCTTCTCAAGCCCACATGTCAAATGTCACATTGATGGAAG
Source organism: Carlito syrichta (assembly GCF_000164805.1). Taxonomy (NCBI): domain Eukaryota; kingdom Metazoa; phylum Chordata; class Mammalia; order Primates; family Tarsiidae; genus Carlito; species Carlito syrichta. Next base: position 275,798 of record NW_007249317.1, on the reverse strand, counting down.
ACTATCAATTTCTAATCTCTGATGCAGATTCCTCTTTCAAACTCAACTACTAACTGAATGAACTGTGTGTATGTATCAAAAGCATCTTTCCTCTGCATTTCCTTTCCCAATTAATGTGATTTATCACCATCCAAGGAAGATCATTTAGAGTGGTAATAAATTCTCTTTCCTCCTCAATACACCCTTTCAATAAATCTACTCCCTAGAACATTCTTGAATTCTGTTTCCTTCTCCATTTCTCTCCTACAGCCTCAATTCAGGCCATTACTATTTTTTTCCAGGGACTGTTTGAACACTCCCCATTTAATCTCCCTGGCTCCAGTCTCACTCCATCTCTTTCAAAACACAAGCATGTTCATGTCACATTCAGTTTAATCACACTAAAGGAAACTCTAGCTAAACTTTCTTTCCTGTCATGCAAATGGTACACATACTGGACATGTTTTGTGGACAAAAATATGAAAATAAATTGCATTCTTTTTTAGAAGAAGCTTAAGTTAAATAAAAGAAGCAGTGACCAAAAAAAAAAAGGAAGAACTGCAACTTTACAAAATATTTCCACATGGCTCATCAGTTCTAAGCTGTTAGTTGAAAATAAACATATGGAGGAAACTGCAGTATTAAGACCAAGATTTAAAAGGCCTCATAAAAATACCTATATATTTAAATGAGACATTTTCCAGACCCTCATACCTGGGTAAAATCAAAGGACATGTTCTGAGAAGACTTTTAGTTTTTAAGAAAGAAGTTGGGCGACCCCCTCGGGTCCCCTCCCACTGTGGGAGTTTTCTGTTCTCCCAATAAATCCTACTTTCCTAAAAAGAAAGAAAGAAAGAAAGAAAGAAGGAAGGAAAGAAGGAAGGAAGGAAGGAAGGAAGGAAGGAAGGAAGGAAGGAAGGAAGGAAGGAAAGAGGGAAGGAAAAAGAAAGAAGGAAAGAAAGAAAGAAAGAAAGAAAGAAAGAAAGAAAGAAAGAAAGAAAGAAAGAAAGAAAGAAAGAAAGAAAAAAAAGAAAGAAAGAAAGAAAGAGAAAAGAAAAGAAAGAAGTTAATCCTCCATTTCCCCCATCATTAATAACCCCATGGTACATTTATAGCTGTCTACCTACTCAGATGACTAAGGGTTTCTGATAGAGTTTTCTGGTAAGGATAAATGCACTGGGGAGAAAAATTTGAAAGACCTTGATTCAGTAACAGAAACAGAAACCTTTATAACATTTTTTTCATGAGGCAGATTGACTTCTACATTATATGAATGGTCTCTGTCATGAACAGTATCGCAATGGAGATGAAAATAGATTCTGTTAGTCTTCATCACTTTTATGAAACAAAACAGAGTGATTTAATTATATATTCTCTGACTCCTAAGATAGACTCTCCCTTTCTTGGCTCTTACCGTTTTCAATAAATACCCATTAAGAGATCCAGCTTTGGAATTTTTTAAAACAAATTTCTGAATAAAATATTTCAGATTTGTTAACTTGTCTAAATTAATTTAGGAAAAAACTTCTAAAGAATGATGTACTAGTCACAGTGTAGATCAACAGGGCATCTTAAACAAATTTTCAAATACTCTCTTATTTGTCTTTGACCAAGCCCATAGTGCCTTCTCATTTACAGTGGTATAAAATAAGGAAATGTTCTTTTTTATTACTTTTTATTTGACTTTGAAGAGTACTAAGCTTGGAGAAAAAATTAAATACTAAATCATGAGCAAGTGATGCCAAGAAGGTCCCAGGCCTAAAGTCTGACTTCTCTCATTTCAAAGAACTGACACATACTCTAGAAACACAAACTGTTTCTCTTGTATGTTTTTAAGTGTTTATGTAAGTGTGAAACAATTGGTTTTTCTTCTTTCTTCAAAATCAGAAATATTTTGGCTCAAACTTGCATTTTTCATTGTCCTTCCATACTTTGGCACCTTATCAAGATGCCAATGCAAATCTGCAAAGCTCAGTGTTGCCAGCAGCCCCTGAATAAGTTGATCTTTACTTAGTGCAGGTTAAGAACATTGTTTTTAAATGGGTTCATTAACAAATATTATCCTAATTGAACGTCCATACCTGTGTGAAAAATCAAATAGCACACATATTTTGCTGGTCATGTCACAAACTCTTCACACTTCCCAATGACCTGTGAGAAAGGATGCATTCACAGACAAGTCACTGACCTGTTTGTCTACACAAACAAGACAATTTGGGTTAAAATTATATTTTAAAACGAGGGTTTTTTGCTCTGTTTAAAAAAAATTGCAATCATTTTTATTCTAATTTCTGCTATAAAAATTTTTTTAATCCTCACCAGGAATTTAGAGACTGTTTCAGGTGCAAAGAAAACTTGAAAAGAATGAAATGGGAAGAACAGGCAAGACATTCTAAACATGACATTTGAACAATGTCAACCACCTACCTAAATGCAACAAACAAACGAGGACAATATCTCTCTATGGTAGATAAATATATATACATATATATATTTATAAGTGAAAATAAGTGCTCTGAGAAGATGTGTTAACAAAAAAGTACCCTCTGAAATGCTACTAAGATAAGGGAGAAAATGATAAGAAATTAGATATCATTTCTCCATACTGGATCAAAGAGATAATAGTGCATTACTAGCCAATGATTTTTATATGAGTTGCCTTTATAAAAATCTATATACATTTTGCCTTATTTTTAATGCGTGTAGCACACAAATATTTTTTAAAACCCTGAAAACAGCACTAATTGTGGATTTTTATTTAATCTTAACATTTTAGCAGGACCCATAACTCACTGAGTAAAGATTCATCTCTCTGTTTTAGCTCTTGCTTTAAGGGTCCTGGAATACCATATGTCAATCCAGGGCTATCTAGAGCATTAACTGAAAATGTCAAAAGTGTAATTCTTCATTACAGCAGAAATAGAATTATAAAAATTAGATCTTTCAATTATAAATGACATTTACCACTCTAATCAAGGTTACCTTTATATGTGATTGTGGTCAGAGGTCAAATACGAATGATTCCCTACTCCCAAACAACTCACGTAGTTCCAACATGAAGTTTTGTTTTCACCTTTAGCAAATATTTCTATTATATTGGTTCTGAGTTATGGTTGCTATAATAACAGCTATATTTTGTTGAGCATTTTCTATGTACCAGATACTGTGTTCAGCTCTTGATAATTGACATGGAGGAGTCTTTAAGCATGGACACTAAAACCAGACACTATGTATTACAACTCTGGCTCTAACCTTGCTAAACCTCAGTTTTCTCAAGAGTAAAATGAATATAATAATACCTAATCCTAAATTTGTTGTGGAAAAGATGAGAACAACGGTGATCAAGACAAGTTAAACAATTTTCCAAGACATACACAGCTAGGACATGGAAGAATCAGATTCAAACCTAGTTCTTCTCATTCTAAACTTTCTAATTCCTGTAGCTTTCTGTTATTCTGAAACACAAATTCTGAGCATGTCTAGGATGGCATGCAGATAGAAGTTACCAAAGATGAGGATGATACCAACACAACAATATTTCTATTTTGGGGATAAGATATAGACTTTTGGAGTCCTAGAATAACTTTAAAAAACCAGACCTTGTCTGACCCTCAGAATCTTAGGAAATTATATTGGTGACAGGTTGTTCATCTAAATGTCATGGAAGCTGATAAAGAGTTTCCTACCAACAGGGACAAATATACCATAGAACTCAATATTTTTTAAAATGTTTTAAGTGAACATATAAGTCAATTAATGAATTCCAAGAAACCCTTAATAAACCTACTTTTTATGACAGATGATGAACCTACATTTCAGAGAAGTTGGAATGACTTGTCCTGTCCCTTGGTTGTAAGTTCCACAAAGGCATCGTATCCATTTTAGTGGCCATTCGATTTATACCACCTGACATGTGCTGAGTTACCACTTAAGTCATTCTTGAATTGAATTGAATTGAATTGAATTGAATTGAATTGAATTGCCACTGTGATCCTCATCCATAACAGAGTTATTTGCCCCCTGCCTGTTTTCTCCTGTTCTCTCAACATCCAGCAATATTCCATTTGACATGCATTTGGATCCCATGCACCTAAAGCATCCACAAGACAATGGCCCAAAGCCACATAGATCAGACATATGAACTCAATTAAAATAGAAACATCCCAAATTAAAAGGAATGTGGGCTATTTTAAATAGCTCCGTTTAATATAATATATACTCTGTGCCTAGTCAAGGCCTCCAAGTACTGGTGTATGAAACAGACAGTCCTTATATTTGTGCTTCTATGAGTCATCATGTTACTTAACCTCAACTAGGCAACACTGCTTGGTCCTCTCTCTTTTTCTAACTCAACAATCGCTATTTAAAAATCTTCTTCTTTCTCCTTAAACCTCTGATCTCCTCCTTCACTCTCAAAAGTAGCCCAACTATAGAAGCCACAAGAGGAAATACTCCAGGTTCCTTCCACGAAACCAACTCATGGGCTTTTCCTCTCCTGGTATATTTTAGTACTTTCTATATTCCAGATATAATGGTCACTGGCTTATTTAACAAATGTTTGGAGAGCACTTACTATAGCCCAGGCATAGTCATATGGTTTGTTTTTTCTTTAAGATAATATTGTAAGCATTTTAAATATAACTTAATTCTCATAACAACCTTATAAGCCTTGTAAGTTAGGTATTTATCATGACCTCTATTTTATAAGTGAGTAATCTAAGGCACAAAAAGGTTTAATAACTTGCCTAAAGTCATACCAGCAACCTTCTCAAAAATATATGCCGTTAAGCAATCTACTTATGCTACTTTTTATAATGATTTGCATACAAATATGTATATAGTCTTAGTCTGTGAGCAAAGCAGCACAAAACAGGATTTCTTATTTTTTATTGTTGGCATATGAGGAAACTAAGACATAGAGGGGTTCAGTAATTTGCCCAAGTTCATGCAGCTGGAGAAAGCAAAAGTCAGATTTGAATCAAGGGATTCAGTCTCCAGAGCCTGTACCTTGACCACTACTGCTTCTGACTTCTCCACCTAAAGTTAGTCCTCTGTGTTCTTCATCCCAATTCATCCTGTTTTCTCAGGAACTTCTCTTGTAAAACTTTAGCAAGTGTCTCTATTAACATTTAATAGACACAAGTCTTTCCCATCTACCAAAAAAAACAAACAAACCTCTGTTTCTGCTGGTTTAATTTTCATAACCTCTTATAGGCTGTGTGTGGAGCTCATGTCTGGTTTATTCATTGTTTTCTAATGCTTAATGGAGGTCCTCACATGTAGTAGTGTGTCCAGTTATTTCTGTAGAGTGAATGAAGGACTAGACATGGGTTAAAGAAAAAGGGGGAATATGTGGAGGCTAGTTACATTATCCAGCTTCGTTCACCTCAGAGACTGCAACGTCTTTAATTCATGAGCATCATAAAAACAAATTTAAATATGACTTCAGGTTTGAAGAAAGTGGTATAAAGTCAGAATCCTCCTACTCTCATTCCTGGAAATCAACAACAACAAAAAAATACTAAGAAGAATAAGAAATAAAAAAATTCTATCTGAGGCAATAGTAGGAAATAGTTAAGTCCAAATAAAATAAAAATAAAAAAATTTCAAAAGCATAGAGAAGAGTAACAGGTCACGATGACTGTAGATCTGAGAAAAATCTAACAAAGCATGTTTTTTCAAGGCAAAGGATATGTGAGGTATATCCTTTATTTCCAGTAAGATAGAGGTACACAGGATGACAGCAGTTTCTCTGTACCTGTCCTCATCTAAGAGAAATAGGAACTGAATGAAGAATAGCACAGATAAGCCATTTTTGTCTGTTCCTATAATTGGAGGCAGAGAGAAGAGAGGCATTGCATTATAGGGAAAAAAAAAAAACTATAGCAGCCTATCTGTTTTGGTCCAGAGTAAAGGCAAAATAAGTTACAAGCAATAAATTACATGCCATGCCATCTTTCCCCATCATCCCTCCTAAAATGCTGATCCAGGAAAAGCCCATCTTCTTCAACATGAGAAATTTTTAAAAGGAATGTATGCTAAGAAATGGGTTCATGGGTGTTCTTATATTTTATGCTATACGATTTATATTCAAAAGGATTTACAAAAGATGTTTCCAAAAGTAATATGAGGATAGAAACTGGAAAAGCATTAGCAGAAAAAGAATGTCATCAGAAAAGGTAAGTCATAGATGAGATAAAAACTAAGACCAAATATTTTGCCATGAAAGGTAGTGCACTATTAAGTGAGAATACTAAGCAGAGATATAATAGGGAATAATCAGTGAGACAATTAAAAAGTGAAACATATGCTATCAGATAGCAGAAGAAAAGTAAAGAAAAAAATGAAACCATCATAAAAGTGAAGATAGAATTGTAAATAACACAGGGATAGATAAACATTGGTTAAAAACACATAATAAGAGATATAACTTTTATGTTAAAATAACCATACTACCCAAAGTACTCTACAGATTCAACATAATTCCTATCAAACTACCAACATCACTTTTTACAGAATTAGAAAAAAAATCCTAAAACTCATATGGAACTAAAAGAGCCAGAATAGTCAAAGAAATCTTAAGCAAAAAGAACAAATCTAGAGGCATTACATTATCCAACTTCAAATTATACTGTAAGACTATAGTAACTAAAATAGCATGGTTCTTGTACAAGAGAAGACACATAGACCAATGAAACAGAATAGGGAGTCCAGAAATAAACTCAAATACCTACAACCAAGTGATTTTTGACAAAGCAGACAAAGACATATACTAGAAAAAAAGACATCCTATTCAACAAATGATGCTAGGAAAATTGGACAGACAAATGCATAAAAATGAAAATTTATCCCTGTCTCTCACTATGCAAAAATTAACTCAAGATGGATTAAAGACTTAAATGTCAGACCTGAAACCACACAAATCCTAGAAGAAAATCTAGGAAAAACTCTTTTGGACATTGGCCTCGACAAAGAATTTATGGTTAAGATCCCAAAAGCAAATGCAACATAAACAAAAATAAAGAAGTGGGACTTAATTAATCTACAAAACCTCTACACAGCAAAGAAAATAATTAACCAAGTAAATAGGCAATCTACAGAATGGGAGAAGATATTCACAAATTATATATCTGACAAAAGACTAATATCCAGAATCTTTGAGGAACTCAAACAAATTGGCAAGAAAAAAGCAAATAAACTCATTAAAAAGTGGGCAAATTGGGCCAGGCACAGTGGCTCCCCACTATAACTTCAGTACCTTGGAAGGCCGATGTGGGTGAATTGCTTAAGCCCTGGAGTTCAAGGCCAGCCTGGGCAACATAGTGAAAACTTATCTCTACAAAAAAAAATTAGCCGGGTGTGTTGGTGTGTGTTTATAGTCCCAGCTACATGGGAGGCTAGGGTGGGAGGATCATTTGTGCCCAGAAGGTTGGGGCTACAGTGAGCTGGGATCGTCCCACTGCACTCCAGCCTGAGTGACAAAATAAGACCCTGTCCTCCCCCCAAAAAAGTTGACAAACGACATGAATGAATTTCTCTCAAAGAAGATATACAAATGGCCAACAAACATATGAAAAATGCTCAACATCACTAATCATCGAGGAGATGCAAATAAAATCACAATGAGATATCATTTATAGCGGCCAGAATAGCCATTATTGAAAAATCAAAATACAATAGATGTTGGGGCAGTTGTGGTGAAAAGGGAAGGCTTATACACTGCTGGTGGGAGTGTAAATTAATACAACCTTTATGGAAATCAGCATGGAAGTTTCATTTTTCTTTCTTTCTTTCTTTCTTTTTTTTTTTTTTTTTTTTTGAGTTGGATTGTCACTCTGTCGCCCAGGCTGGAGTGCAGTGGCATTCTCATGGCCACCACAGCCTCAACCTGCTGGGCTCAGGTGATCCTTCTGCCTCAGCCATCCAAATAGCTGGATTACAGACATGTGCCAACTCACTGGGCTAATTTTTTTTTATTTATTGTAGAGATGAGGTCTCACCAAGTTGCTCAGGCTGGTCTTGAACCTGTGGGCTCAGGCAATTCTCTCACCTTGGCCTCCCAAAGTGCTGGGATTACAGGTGTGAGCCACTGCGTCCGACCTTGGAGGATTCTTCAAGAACTAAAAGTAGATGTATTCTCTGATTTGGCACTTGCTCTATATGGTATCTACCCTAAAGAACAGAGGCCATTATACAAAAAAGGCACCTGCACTTGTGTGTTGTCACAGCACAATTCATAACTACAAAGATGTGGAATCAATCTAAGTGCCCATCAACAGACCAGTGGATAATGAAAATGTGATATATATATATATATATATATATATATATATATATATATATATACTATTTAGTCATAAAAAACTAATGAAATAATGTCTTTTGCAGCAACTTGGATGAAATTGGAGACCATCATCCTAAGTGAAGTAGCACAGAAACGGAAAACCACATACCTCATGATCTCACTTATAAGTGGGAGCTAAGCTAAGGGTCTGCAAAGGTATATAAAATGGTATAATGGACACTGGAGACTCCCAAGGTGGGGGAGGGGAAGAGGAGGAGGGATGAAAAATTACCTATCAGATACAATGTACACTGGTGAACGAGGCAGGTACACTTAAAGCCCATATTTCTTCACCACTTTACATTACATTCACATAAACTAAAACCATTTGTACCCTCTAAAGACATTGAAAATTTTTTTTTGAGTTGGAGTCTCACTCCATTGCCCAGGATGGAGTGCTGTGGCATGCTCATGGCCACACCAGCATTGACCTGCTGAGCTCCAGCAATCTTTCTGCCTCAGCCTTCCAAGTAGCTAAATAGCTGGAACTACAGGCATGTGCTACCACGCCCGGCTAATTTTGACTTATTGTAAAGATGAAGTCTCACCATGTTTCCAAGGCTGCTCTCAAACCCGTGGTCTCAGGCAATCCCACTGCTTTGGCCTCCCAAAGTGGCTGGGATTAAAGGCTTGAGCCACCATGCCTGGCCTGATTATTTTTTTTTTAAAAGATAAAATAAGCACCTTAGAAAATGAAGGACATACCCTCATGGAAATTGGAACTGGCATCCAATTCCTGAACAAAACCCGAAACCCACAGGCCATAAAGGATAAGATAAACAAGTGGGACCTCATTAAACTGACAAATAAGAAGAGGATACAAGAAACCCACAGCCAGCATACTCCTAAATGGACAAAAACTGGAACTATTTCCCCTAAAAACTGGAACAAGACAAGGATGCCCACTCTCACCCCTTCTGTTCAATATAGTATTGGAAGTCCTGGACAAAGCAATCAGAGAAGAGAAGGCAATCAGGGGTATCCAAATAGGAAAAGAGGAATCAAGCTATTTCTCTTTGCAGATGACATGATCGTGTACCTTGAAAACCCAAGAGAATCTGTCAAAACCCTCCTTACACTGATAAAGGACTTTGGCAAAGTCTCAGGATATAAAATAAATGTGCAAAAGACAGTCACATTTCTTTACACCAATAATAAACAAACAGAAACCCAAATAAAAACCACAATTCTATTCACAATAGCCACACACAAAAAAAATGAAATACCTTGGTATCTTCCTAACCAGAAAGGTGAAAGACCTTTACAATGAAAACGACAAAACTCTGCTCAAAGAAATCAAAGATGACACAAACAAGTGGAAAAATATCCCATGCTCATGAGTTGGAAGAATCAACATTGTGAAGATGTCCATCTCACCTGAGGCCATCTACAGATTTAATGCAATACCCATCAAATTACCAAAAACATTCTTCTCAGACCTAGAAAAAACAACTCAGGAATTCATAAGGAAACACAAACAACCAAGACTAGCCAGAACAGTCCTCAGTAAAAAAAAAAAACAAAGCAGGTGGTATCACATTATCAGACTTCAAACTTTACTATAAAGCTACAATAATCAAAACAGCTTGGTATTAGTACAGGAGCAGGCATATAACCAATGGAATAGAATTGAGATTCCAGAAGCAAAACCTCAATTTCTCAACCAACTCATCTTTGACAAAGCCTCCACCACCTACCACTGGGGAGAGGAGAACCTATTCAGTAAATGGTGCTGGGAAAACTGGCTGACCACATGCAGAAGATTGAAACAGGACCCCTACCTATCCCCATATACAAAAATTAACTCCAAATGGATCAGAGACCTAAATGTAAAACCTCAAACCATAAGAACCTTAGAAAATGAAGGACATACCCTCATGGAAATTGGAACTGGCATCCAATTCCTGAACAAAACCCAAAACCCACAGGCCATAAAGGATAAGATAAACAAGTGGGACCTCATTAAACTGACAAGCTTCTGCAAAGCCAAAGAAACCATCAAGAGAGCAGGGAGACAGCCTACAGACTGGGAAAAAGTATTTGCCAACTCCAGGTCTGACAAAGGCTTAACATCTTGGATCTACAAGGAACTCAAAGATGCTAAAAAGAAAAAAACAAACAACCCCATTATAAAATGGGCAAAAGATATGAACAGACACTTCTCAAAGGCAGACATCCAAGCAGCCAACGGACACATGAAGAAATGTTCAACCTCACTAAATGTTCAACCCATCTCCTCAGGGAGATGCAAATCAAAACCACACTGAGATACCATCTAACTCTAGTCAGAATGGCAATTATCAATAACAAAAAATAACAGTTGCTGGAGAGGGTGTGGCAAAAAGGGAACACTTTTACACTGTTGGTGGGAGTGTAAACTAGTACAACCTCTGTGGAAAACAGTATGGTGATTCCTAAAAACTCTAAATATTGACCTCCCATATGACCCTGCAATCCCCCTACTGGAAATATACCCTGAAGAACTCAAATCACTCCATAGAAAAGATACCTGCACACGTATGTTTACTGCAGCATTGTTCACAATAGCAAGAACCTGGACGCAACCATGCTGCCCATCAAAAGAGCACTGGATTAAAAAATGTGGTACATATACACGATGGAATACTACACAGCCATAAAAAAGAATAAAATCATGAATTTCACAGCAACATGGATGGAACTAGAGTCTATAATACTGAGTGACCTCTCACAGAAACAAAGATCTGAGTATCACATGTTCTCACTCATATAGTGGACCTTGAACATCCAACGTAATACTACAAGAAAATGACTGACAGTGGTGGGAAACTATGGGGGGGAGAGGAAGGAGAGGGGACTAACGGTAGTAAATATCTGTCTGGGGATGGGGAGACACCTCTTATCAACAAGGGGGCCTGAATGAAGCATATTTGTATACCTAACCCTTAACTGTACCCCACAATATCATAATAAAAAATACTGATTAAAAAAAAAGAAAAGGAAAGATAAAAAGCTAAAAACCATTACAGAGAAAATGAATAACATGGAAGACAGGTAAAGGAATTGTAATAATCTAAATGTTTATATCCCCTCAAAATCCATATATTAAGCCCTAACCCTTAAAGTGATGGCATTAGGAGGTAGGACTTCAGTGTTGATTAGTACCCTTAGGATTAGTACCCTTACAAAAGAAGCCTGAGAAAGACTGCTCTCCTTTTCTACTATAAGAGAACGATAAAAGAAATCCCTCTGTTAATATCTGTCTGGGGACGGACCAGTGTTTGTCCCTTACCAAACACTGAATAGCCAGTGCCTACTCTTAGACTTCCCAGTCTCCAGAACTGTGAAAAATAAGCTTCTGTTGTTTATAAGCTACCTCATTTATACTATTTTGTTATAGCATCCCCCAAGTGGACTAAGAGAATCCACATATAAATAATTAAAATCCCTGAAAGAAATTTAAATAATGGAACATAAATTTTTAGATATTAATTCAAGGAAAAATATCTTGAAATGAAAGAATGCTATATAGAATATTAAATATCATGATCTTGGAATTACATTTTTGAGAGAAAAGAGTCAAGAGACAAAAAAAGTAGTTATATCATTTGTGTTTTTAAGAAAGGATGTGGCTGATATAGATGATACAGATAAATAGAGATAGAGATATCTTATATGTTTCTTTATAAAATATCTCAGAAAAGAAACCCAAAAAATTGATAGCATTGGTTGTCCTTGTGGAAGAGAGAATGTAATGGCTAGGCCAGAAAGAAGGCTTTGCAATACCTACCATTTTGTGTCTCTTTGATTTTGAACTGTATGAATAGTATCACCTATTTAAAATTAAACTCTATAACAAATAAAATATAAATACATAATATACATTTTTCTGGTTTATGTTCCATGTCATTTTACAACATTTTCTTTTCAATTTAAAATACATCTCTGAAGAAATGAGGGCTAGTATTGTTACCCACCTTGAGAAAGAATACTCAGGACCAAACAGGCTAAATGATTTGACCAAGTTCACTTAGTTAATAATCTAAGATTGAAACTCCAAGTGCTCATAATAACATAAGACTTGTCATGAATAATTAAACCAATGGCCGGCCCATCTAGTGAAACACTCTCTTTTATAAAGTAACATCTTTGCATATTTTATTATGTGGCATGTTTATTGCATTTATTATCTGTTTCTGCATAACACTAACTTCAAATTTAGCAGCAACAATAAACATTTATTATCTTTCATAGCTCCTATGGATCAAAAATAAGTGAGTGACTTAACTGGACAGCTCTGGTTCTGGGCTCTCAGACCAGGTATTGACCAGGGCCACGGCTATCTGAAGACTTTATTATTATTATTATTTTTTTTTTTTTTTAGAAAGCAGGATTTACTAAGAGGACAGAAAAGCTCCCACCCAAAGGGGTTGCCAGAAAAGGATTAATTTTTAAGGTGGTTACTCACAAGCTGATTCCCATGCTAAGTCTCAGTTTCTCCTTACCTGAGCCTCTCTACAGATTCCTTAAGTATCTTCCAAATATGGTACCTGGCTTCCCACAGATGATGTCCAAAAAAGGGGGGTAGAAGCTGCAATCACGTGGGCCCTAGCATCAAAATCACATGCCATTCCTTAAGATCACTGGGGCCATCTTGCAGGCTGCCTACCACAGTTTTTCTCCATAAAGTCAAGTTTAGAAGGCTGAAATAACATTGTTCATAAGACTTATCATTAGAACTACCTTCTCATAAGCAATTTGAAAATACAGATTAAGCACCTCTAAAATGTTTATATTCTTGGACTAAATAATTTCACATCTCAGAATATATCCCAAAGAAATAATCACAAACGCAAAGAAAGATTATATTCAAAATTGCTTATAAGAGAAAAAAGTTTATTTGTTATAAATAAATTTATTTAAAAATTTTATTTAAAAATTAAGGTGAATCCATATCAATGGATTCACCTTTTCCACATTTTAATATCTCTAAAGTTGGAATACTATTATAGTAGTTGGCATCTTATTATTCTCATCAGCTTGGCAGTAAGTACAAAGTAGATGTCATTGTCATGCATACATGAACATGATGACAGACATTTGTGCTGTCATTACATTAACTGAATTATGTACATTGTTGGTACTATACAAATTAATTTAGCTGCTAATTTAAAATGTCCTCAAGATTGAAATCATGTCAAGTACTTTTTCTGACTACAATCATATAAAACTAGAGACCAATAATAGAAGGAACTTTGGAAAATTCACAAATATGTGATGCTTAAGCAACACACTCCTGAACAACCAATATGTCAAAGAAGAAGTCAAAAATAGAGACAAATAGAAACACAACCTGCCAAATTTTATGGGATGCAGCAAAAGCAATACTAAGAGGGAAGTTTATAACAATTAACACCTACATAAAGGAAAAAGAAAGATTTCAAACACTTTCACTTCACTCCTCAGGAACTAAAAAAAGAACAAACTAAGCCCAAAGTCAGCAGAAGAAAGAAGGAAATAAAGATTAGAGTAGACATAAGTGGCATAGAAACTAGAAAGATAATGGGGAAACATTAAGAGTTGGTTTTTTGAAAAGATCAGAAAAATTGACAAGCATTTAGTCAAATTAACCAAGAAAAAAAATAGAGAAAATTCAAATAAATAAAATCAGAAATGAAAGAAGAGACATCACAACTGATACCACAGAAATAAAAAGGATCATAAGAGATTACTATGAACAATGATACACCAACAAACTGAATAACTTAGAAGAAATGGATAAATCCCTAGCAACGTACTCATACTGAATATGAAGAAATAGAAAATCTGAACAGACCAAAAATGAGCAAGGAGAATGAATCAAAAAAAACTCCCAAGAAAGAAAAGCCCAAGACAAGATTGCTTAATGGATAAATTTTACCAAGCACTTGAAGAATTGATGCCAATTAATGTGATGATTAAACAACACACACCTGAACAACCAATATGTCAAAGAAGAAGTTTTTCAAACTTTTTCTCAAACTTTTTCATAAAGTTGAAAAAGAGAGAATACTGTCAAACTTATTTTATGAGGCCAGCAACATCCTTATGCCAAAGCCAGACAAGAATACAAGAAAAAAAAAATTACAGGACAATATCCCTGATGGACATAGCTGCAAAAATTCTCAAAAAAATACTAGCAAGCTAAATTCAACAATGCACTAAAAAGATGCAACACTTGGATTAAGTAGGATTTATCCCTGGGATGCAAGGATTGTTCGACATATGCAAATCAATAAGTTAAATACACCACATTAACAAAGTAAAGTATAAAAATAATATAAGTATCAATATATGTAGAAAAAAATTTGATAAAATTCAAACTCTTTTCATGAAAAAAACTCTCAACTAATTAGGTACAGAAAAATGTACCTCAATATTATAAAGGTACATAATATGACAAACCCACAGTTCACATCATACTAAATGGGGAATAGCTAAAGCTTTTTTCTCTAAGATCCAGAAAAATACAAGGATGCCCACTCCTGCCACTTCTATTTAAGATAGTACTGGGAGTCCTAGCAAGGGAAATTAGGCAAGCGAAAAACATAAGAGGCATCAAAATTGGAAAAGAAGAAGCTAAATTGTCTGTTTGCTGATGACATGATTTTATACAGTAAGTCTGCTACATGCAAAGGAGTTCCACTCCAAGAATATGTTCATGGGTCCAATTTCTTCCTAAGTCCAACAAAGTTAGCCTATTTACCCAAATAACACAATCAGCTATAGTACCAACTACATCACTGCTGCCTTTATATTTGCTTCTGGACATCCTGGGCTTGAAATAAAGATAATGTACTACTGTACTCTATACAGTACTGTAAAGTAGAACACACAAGAGCACAACCACTTGTAGAGGATGCTTGCATGGGACAACGTAACTCACCAGATTGGACATGTGAAGGCATGTTCGCATGTTTGAAAGTTTTCAACTTGAAAGTTCATATGCAGGAGACTTACTGTACATAAAAAACTCCAAATACTCCACCAAAAATCTGTTGGATTAGTAAATGAATTCAGTAAACTGATGGGATACAAAATCACCATACTAAAATTGGTAGTGTTTCTATACATTAACAATGAACAAAGAAATTAATATCATTTACAATAGCATCAAAAAGTAAAATACTCCGAAAAAAATTTAACCAAGAAAGTGCAAGATCTCTACACTGTATACTATAAAACATTGATGAAAGAAATTGAAGAGGATGCAAATAAGTGAAAAGATACCCTGTGGTGATGGACTGGAAGAACATTGTTAAAATACGCATTCTACCCAAAGTGATGTGCAGATTCAATGCAGTCCCTACCAAAATTCCAGTAGTGGTTTTTTATAAAAATAGAACAAAACATTTTAGAGTTTGCATGGAACCACAAAAGTCCCCAAGTAACCGAAGCAATCTTGAGCAAAAATAACAAATCCAGGGGTAATACATTTCCTGTCTTTCTGCTACAAAACTATAGCAATCAATCAGCAGAATACTGGCAATAAAAACAGACACACAGGCCAATGGAACAAAACAGAGTGTCCAGAAACCAGTTCACATATTTCTAGCCAATTGATTTTTGACAAAGATGTCAATAATACACAATGGGGTAAAGAAAGTCTCTTCGATAAATGGTATTGGAAAAATTGGATACCCACATGCAGAAGAATAAAACTGGACCCTTGTCTTAAGCCATACATATGAAAATTAACTCAAAATGAATTAAAGACTTAAATGTAAGATTTCACATCATAAAACTCCTAAAAGAAAGCATAGTGAAAAAAATTCCTTGACATTGGTCTTAGTAATGATTTTTTGGATATGAATGCAAAAGTTCAGGCAACAAAAATAAAAATAAACAAGTGAATTCCAACAAACCAAAAACTTCTGCACAAAACAATCAATAAAATGAAAAAAAAAAACCTTTGAAATGGGAGAAAATATTTGTGAACTAAAAATCTGATATGGGGTTAATCCAAAGTATATAAAGAATACACACAACTTAAGAACAAGAACAAAAAAAACAAATAACCCAATTTAAATATGGGGAAAGAACTTGAATAGACATTTTTTCCAGGAAGACATAAAAATGACCAGAAGGCATAATGAAAACTGCTCAGCATCACTAGTTATCAGAGAAATGCAAATCAAAACCACAAAGAGATATGGAAAAGACCAGAGATAACACGTGTTGGCAAGGGTGTGGAGAAAAAGGGAACGTTTATACAGTGTTGGTTGGAATGTAAATTAGTATAGCCATGATGAAAGTCCCTCAGAAAATTAAAAATAGAACTACCACATGATCCAGGAATCCCTCTACTAGATATAATATCCAAAGGAAAGGAAATCAGTGTGTCAAAAAGATACTGACACTCTTGTGTTTAATGCAGCACTAGTCATAATAGTAAAGATATTGGAATCAACCTAAGGGTCCATCAACAAATGAATGGCTAAAGGAAATGTGGTTCCTATACACAATAAAATATTATTCAACCTTTAAAAAGAAGGAATCCCATCATTTGCAACAACACAGATGAACCTGGAGGACATTATGCTAAGTAAAATAAGCTGGGCACACAAATAGTGTAGGATCTCATTTATATGTGGAATCTAAAAAAATTGAACTCATAGAAGCAAAGTTGAATAGTTACCATGAACTGTGTTGTGTGGGGGAAGTGAGGAGAGATTGGTCAAAGGGTACAAACTTCCAGTTATAAAATGAAAAAGTTCTGAGGATATGGCGTTTGGCATGGGTGGTGATGAATGTGTTAATTAATTTGATTTTGGTAATTATTACACAATGTATATATACATGAAATCATATTATGTACCTTGAAAAGCATTCAACCTTTGTCAATTAAATATTTTAAATAAGCTAAATAAAATAAAATCTCTCCATAGAGAGTGGTATAATGGACACAAGAGTCTCAGAAGAAGGAGGGGAAAGGGGTGTAGGAAAACAAAAATCACCTACTGGGTATAAAGTTCACAGGTGGGAGTGGTGAGGTGGGTTCACTTAAAGCCCAGCCCCAAAACTGTTTGTATCCCCCAAAAGTATTGAAATTTAAAAATAAGTAAATAAAATGTCTTCAAATGTAACACGGTGATTCAGCATTTAGATGAAATGTTGTTTGTGTACAAAAAGGCATGTAAACAGAGTAGCAATGGGTGCATTTTACACTGGTGAAGCAAATATCCATCATAAGAGGAATGATTGCCATGCCATATTTTATTCCAAAGCAACAAATCACGTATATGCTTTATGAACCTAAGTAAATGACACTGTGTTATATTTTGCTTTCTAAGGAATATGTAAAAGAAGCATCTCTTACACGCCAAGCTATACAACTAAAGGCAAAAATTATTGTCAATTCCCTGGACTAGATGAAAGAAATGTCAAAGCATCAAAAGGCTGGTGTGACCAATAAATGTGTCATGCAAGACTATCATTAAGGTTTTGGGTCACAGTTTAATGGGAAACATTTTTTTCTCTCCTATCAGTATATAAAATAATTAGTGTCATAAAGTCAATAATGTTTCAAAATCACATTGAAAATAAAGACCTCTAGAAGACTCAGAGAAATTTGGGGGCTGAAATAAATATATAAAAGTGGAAGACAAAATTACAAACAGTCAAAATGATATAAGATAATTTTAAAATAGTGTGGGAAAAGTAATCAAAATGTTACACGTCGGTAAAATGAGATTAAAGTTCATCTTTATTTTCTTTTCACTACATGTGTTTTCCAAATTATTTACAAAAGAATGTGTTTTCAATTAGTTACAAATAATATTTAGAATATTAGGAACAAAAATGAAAATAAACCCTCCAGGAACTTATCACTTCCTTTATAGCCCACTATTGTAATTTATCTAAACTTTTTTTGAGTTTGTTTGTATTTCATGTTCTTCCTTTTCTGTAAGAAGCGTATTCTATTAATTTACAAGCTTTAAGTACTACTTCTTACCTAATGTTCCTAGATTGAATCAGTGCACGTCAACGCAATTTATACTCTTCACAGTTTTATAACCTTCAATAAAACTTTCGTGGCCTTTGCTATTCCAGCCAAAAATGCTAATTCATTAATGTTTTTCTCCAAATATTTAAGCATTTTCAGAAAAATGAAAGGACTTTTCCAATCTATCCTTCTTAGTGGTTATACTTATTTCTAGTTCACTGCCCTAGGCTCTTCTGAGATCAGGTCTATAGCAGACCAAGTATATTCCCAAGTTTTTTATCCAGTTGTGGTGTCTTTGATTTCTTTCCTGTATGACAGAAACTAGAAAAATGAAAAAAGAAACACATCTTTTCTGGGGTATATTAGTGATCAAAGGGCCTTTTAGTTGACATATTTTGCAGCCATGGACTTTCAGATAGTGACTTGAGTATCAAACACTAGAATTTCCAAGGTCATAGAGAAGAAGAGAAGATGAATGAGGAGAGCAGAAGGTGAGAATGGAACAGAAATAGAAGACACTGCGTCTGAATTAAACCTCAGAATCAGGGGGCCCTGAGCAAGCTGGATTCATACTGAGGAATGTATCCCCAGGCCTATCTTTCACTCTACACTCTACCCTGGATCTTTTTAAGTTTTATTGCACTTGCAAAACCAGTCTCTTTCCTCTCTTGTCTCTCTCATTCTTTTACTCTTGAAGTTAACTATACTCAACCACCACAGGCAGTCTTGGGTTGCAAACAGAAAGCAGGGTGAACCCCAACATCACATATGTGGGCGCATCAGTCCTGACAGAAGACTTCCACCAATGCAGCGGTTAGCAAGTTTCTGACCTCGTTGCTTCATATGCTCTTCTGTCACTCATGGGATCTGTGGGTAGCCCTCCTGAAGATGTGGCCAGAGTATCCGCATACCACCAATCAATTCCACAAATGAAGGACCCCATCGCCCAGATTAAGCTCTCCCACTGGCACTATCAATCAGTGAAGTCCCTCAATTAAAATTTGATTACCAGAAGTTCTGTTTTCACTTCAGTCCCTCCTACAAGTCAATTCATCTGATGGTGCAATTATAAAATCATTTAGGCATTAACCTGAAGCCCATAAGCATGTTTAACTCCCTACTCATGCCCTATCCAATCCCAACTGGTTAAAATAGTAAATAAATAAAATCAGACATTAATGCTACTCATTTACTACTAATAATAAATATCTGAACTGGTCTAAGACTGAAGTTCAGGATTTATTTTGGTAAGCTTTTTCCAGAGACTTGCACACAGAGCCATGATGGAATAAGTGGGATACAGGGATGTCACAGAAAACATAGAATTCACCTCAGGTCAAGGACACAACACCTTTGCCCTGCACAGGGATAACAGCATACCAAGTACGAATTTGGAGGGGAGGGGAGCAAGGTCTGTTGGCACTATCTTGTCACTGTTACCTCAAGACCTAGACCTTATAAAGTCAGAGTCTTCCAAAAATAGTAAAATAAGGCTACATTTCATTGCTCTATCATGTGTGAGATGTTCATTAGCATTTCATGCAGGCAGACAGAAAATTACTGGAGAAAGGAAGAAATCACATTCCAAGCTCAACCCCCACCAGGAGCTGCAAATTTGGCATTTCTTCACAGGAGGAAACCATACCCTGCTGGCAACAGACTCATCTTCAACCCAACCCACAATGAAAACACAGAGAAAGCAAAGTGGCCCTGCATCCTTAATGCTCTCAGTACCTTGTGAGCATTTATCAGACTGAAGAACATTTCCCAAAATCATTACATAAACTCTCTTTTCAGCTGAAGTACTGCACTCTCCACCTGAATTCTGTTTAACTCATTAGAACAGAAGTATAACTTGTTTTTTTAATGATCAATATACTCAAAAGCTGTGGAAATGGGGGCAAGAAGGAAAGACGTGATCATGCCCCCAGAGCACTAGGGAAGGCTGGATCTCTCGGTGTCCCAGCCCCATTCTCTCAGCACTTTTCCGAAGTGGACCTCTCTCTAATCATTTAAGCTGCCTCGCAGTCCCAGATGATACAGGCCTTGACTCTGGATTTGACATCTATCTTTGAGGTGATGGCGTTTTCTACTCGGTAAACTCCCAATTATCAATGCGATGGGGAATACATGAATTAAACGAAGCCAAGCACTTCAAATATTTTATCTTATTCTTCATTGCCCTTAGCGAAATTGATTAAGAGGAAACAGAGTGGTCTGTTTCCCATTTTACCTCTTCCTCCTTTAATTGCCCTGCTTCTGGGAAAAGTGTGACATTCAGTGGTGTGTTCTAAAGACCGTGTGTTGAAGAGGAACAAAGTGGGCTGGATAACCAATGCCTGAATTCTGAAAGTCGGTTGTGCATCTGAGTCACTTCCACTTAGGGGATGAGGCCTGTATACAATGGCGGCCTAGAGTGACCAGTCTGTGGCCTAAACATTGTTTGCCTTATAAATGTTGCTAATGAGAGAGGACAAAGTAAGAACCTAGTGCATTGTTGTAAGCATGTAGCTTTGAACTGACTTTCTATAAACTGCTTCTAAATGGCCTCATGCTGCTGCTTGCTGAGGACTGGCTGCTGGCACTGCTGTCGAAACCACTCATTCCAGGTTGACTTTTCAGATCAAAGCACCAAACCTTAGCACCCCTTTCTTTTATTCTATGTCAGGATTTATTCCACGTTGTTCAGCTCCAATGGTTCACCACTTCAACCCAAACAAACAGACAATAAGAACCACAAAAATAACCTGAGAATATTATTTAATCATTTAAAAATCATATTTTTGCATAATATCCAAGGATGAAGGAAACTATTCATCATAAAATGTTAAATGAAAAAAGAATGCAACGTTATGTATGCAATATGGCCTGATTCAATGTGTATGTATGTTTGTACATGATTAAAATGAAATAATCCCAAAATATCAGTCTAGATCTTTTATTGACAATGGAATCAGTAGTAACTTTAATTTTATTCTCTGTACTTTCAGGAATTTTCTAAATTGGTCAAGTTTTATTTTTTTGTTTTGTTGTGGTTTTTTTTATTTTTTTTTTGCGTTGGAGTTTCACTCCGTCGCCCAGACTGGAGTGCAGTGGCCGCTCCCGGCCACCGCAGCCTCGACCCACTGGGCTCCGGCGATCCTTCCGCCTCAGCCTTCCGAGTAGCCAGAATTACAGCTGCGCACTACCACGCCCGGCTCATTTTTTATTTATTGTAGAGATGAGCGCTCGCCAAGTTGCCCAGGCGGGTCTCGAACCCACAGGCTCAGGCAATCCACTCACTGATCAGCCTCCCAAAGGCGCGGGATTACAGGCTGAGCCACTGAGCCCGGCAAGTTTTATTTTTATCAACAGAAAAAAATCATCTTTTCAAACTGCTATATAGATGTTGGATATGTCTCAGTTTAAGTCTATATCTTATTATTTATTTGCACCACATCCTACTCTACTAACTTCACTTCTTAGCTTCCGGATTCCCCAAGTCCCACACCGTTCAACTTTGTTTCTGGCCTCCAGAATGCAAATTTAGCAAGCAGGCTGACTTCTGGATGACTCCTTACACATCTTGTGGCAGGAAGCAGAATGAGCCAGAACTATCTTCTAGTTCCTATCTATCCCTAATACAGTAGTACAGGAACCTTAGAAGTCCCTCTGAGCTCCCTGAGCTTCCTTCTCCCCACATATGGAGCCAAAGGGTTAGGCTGACCGCAAAGGCCCATCCAGCTTAAAATTTCTACTTGTCATGAGCTATTAGAGCCAACTGCAGCAGCAAGTTCTAAATGCCATGAGTATGAGGTTACTGCAAAGTTCCATTCACAAGGCAAATGATTCTCATTCAGCAGGAAATGGTGAAAGCCCAGTCATAAATATTCAGGAAATCTAACAGACTGTTTTATACTGAAACAAATCTCTCAGGCAAAATATTCCTTGTAGATGTAAATACAACCCAAATATCCACAGTATCGTGAACCTGGAAGTTGGAGGGGTGCTCAAAAAAAAAAGAGAAAGGTGAAGTGGCCTTTTGGAAGCATTAAATTATGTAATACCCCAGACATAAATAAGGAGTTAGCTGTATACCTAGCATTTAAGTTTAATGGATTCTGAATTCACCTGAACTATCAATTGGCTCAAGTATAAACACTTGGAGTGATTACTATAATCAGATCTAAACAATTAATCTTAGACCATATGACCCTTAACTTGGATGGAATTATTAGCATATAAGGTTAATTTCTTAAAAGTATACAACTAATACATGAACTCACCGTAAAGTAAAATTCAGTCATACAGATGTATTAATACATAGAGTTAAAAAAAAAATGGAAGTTCTTCCTCATGTCTCACCCTCTCTCATCCCATTCTTCCAACCACAGGTAATTGGCACTTCAGACCCTTTTTTGTTCTAAATGCAAATTTTCACATTGTTCCTGTCTCTCACAATGCACTATAAGAATATCTATAAATGTTAGTTGTCTTTGTCCTGTCAAATTTAGCCAAAAACTTGATAGATTTCTCACTAAAATGGGGTAGAATTGATTCTAATAATCATTCTCTATGTGAATCTTGTTATCTTTAAAATAATAAGCAAATTAGCATGAATATTAAAGGAAGACATGATACTAGGAAAACCAGAACAGCACAGAAGCCTCCGTGTGTGCAGTTTTGGCCTCCTAAACACAGACATAAGCAGACATCTATTAGCTTAGACCATAACTGAGCTCAACAGATGCCCCCAGGTTAATTACCATTTGAAATTAGCATTTGAAAATATATTAGCCGGGCTCGGAAATCCCACGTCTTGGAAGGCTGAAGTGAGTGGATTGCCTGAGGCCGCGGGTTCGAGACCCGCCTGGCAACTTGGCAAGACCTCATCTCTACAATAAATAAAAAAAATTAGCCAGGCATGGTAGCGCGTGCCTGTAGTTCCAGCTACTTGGAAGGCTGAGGTAGACGGATCGCCAGAGCTCAGCAGGTCGAGGTTGCAGTGGCTGGGAGTGGCCACTGCACTCCAGTCTGGGCGACAGAG
>NW_007249317.1:232284-252444 GCF_000164805.1 Carlito syrichta | reverse complement strand
TGGGCGACAGAGTGAGACCCCAACTCAAAAAAAAAAAAAGAAAAGAAAAGAAAATGTATGCACTCTGGACTCTGCCACCCAAAGTACTGGGATTGCAGGCTAAGTCAACCAAAGAGCAGATTCTTAAGATTTCATTTTCTTTTAATGCCTGCATGACTATGTATAGCTGACAAAGCCAATTCTATGGAAGGTTTAAAAATTAACAAATATTTTGCAGATATTGTTTGTATATATAGCCAATAAGGAAAAAATAATTCAAAAAGTTAAATAAATTAATCAGACAGTTCAGTTACAAAGAATGATTATATTAGTTCTAGGGAATAAAAATAAAACTTTTGACATTTATTGATTTACTATTCTAAGCATCTTACATAAGGTAAGCAATTTAATTTCACAACACACATATCACTGCTCTTCCTTTCACTCTCAAGGTTCCAACAGAGCTGAGGGTCCAAGAGGAACAACTGGGGTATTCTGGAGTTCCTCGATGGCTCTTCAAAGACCAGATTCTATTTTTTTTTTTTTTTTTTTTTTAGAAAAGAAAGTTTATTTAGAAAATAGATTAGAAAAGAATGGATTCACTTCTCAGGGGAGAGAAGGGGTCAGACAGTTGAAGGAAACATGATGGTGAATGCTTGTTTTGTTCTGTTTCTGAGTTGGAGTCTCCCTCTGTCACCCAGGCTGGAGTGCAGTAGCATGCTCACAGCCACTGAGGCCTCCACCTGCTGGGCTTCTGCCTCAGCCTTCCAAATAGGTGGAACTACAGGCGTGTGTTACCACACCCGGCTTATTTTTTGATTTATTATAGAGATGAAGTCTCACCACGTTGCCCAGGCTGGTCTCGAACCCCAGGATCAGGCAATCCCCTCGCCTCAGCCTCCCAAAGTACTGGGATTACAGACTAAGCCAACCAGAGATCAGATTCTTAAGGTTTCTTTCTTTCTTTCTTTCTTGCTTTTTAATGCTAGCATGACTATGTACAGCTGGCAAAGCCAATTCTATGGAAAGTTTAAAAATTAACGAATATTTTGTAGATATTGTTTATATTCATAGCCAATAGGGGAAAAAAATCATTCAAAAAGTTAAATAAATTAATCAGACAGTTCAGTTTCAAAGAATGATTATGTTAGTTCTAGGGAATAAAAATAAAGTTTTTAACATTTATTACTTTACTATTCTAAGCATCTTACATACAGTAAACAAATTAATTCCACAACACACATAGAAGAGAGTACTCTATGAGGGGACCCCCCTAAATACTGAAATTTATTTATTAAAAAATTTGTATTCTTGCATGTTTAAACTTCAGTCACCTTCAAAGTACTCCCCATTTGATGCAATACACCTAGCGAGATGCTTTTTTCACTGCTCAAAACAGTGTTTGAACTCATCAATTTTGATACCTTTTAGTGCTTCTGCGATTTTTGTTTGTTTCACCTTTCCACATCTGCAGAAATGTTTCCCTTTAAGGGCTTTTTTCATCAGGGAAACAAACAAAAAAAAGTCACTCACAGTGAGATTGGGTGACTAGGGAAGGTGGGTCACGGGAGTCATGTCAGTTTGGGTCAAAAACTCTAAACACTCAGCATGTTATGGGCAGGTGTGCTCATAAATCACCCATCATGAAATGGGCAAACGCATTGAAAGAATCTCCAAAAAAAATTCTAAAACAAACACAGCCTCCCACAACTACACTAGCAAATACACCGATGTTGGTAGGCTCCTAGAACACTTTCCTAGTGGGGGAAGCCTGTACTACAAGGAACCCACCCTCCAAAAGATAATTCTGGGTTTTGTTGGGGTCCCCTTTGTATCATTCCTGTTTTAAAGCAGAGGAAACTAAAGAAAAGAGAGCTGGTCAGCTTCACCTTCACAGGATCTGGACTCTCCTAGTAGCAAAATGCAGCAGTTTCAACCTTCATATCTTCACATCTTCACATGTTTTCCAGAAAAAAAGCATTTTCTGGAATTCACTTTCTCATTGTCCTGATTGTGCTACATGTCTTCCCATGTAATCAGGGAGTCTGGGAAATGCTGACTAGAATAAGTCAATCAGAGCCCACCCCAGAGGGTGTGAATGTGGTCACCACCACCCACCACCCAAACTTCCTTGCTGAGAATGGGGGAGAAGTGAATTCCTCCAGGTGGTAGGAGAAGGGAGGTGACCACCAAATGTCTACTACAGAACTCATTACCCAGAAACAAAGAAACCGAAAGTTTCTCTAGGAGTATATAATTATATTCCAACTTAAAACTCTTAATTCCTATCGGTACTCTTTGTTCTGAAATAATATGTCTTCCATGCTCTTGCTTCTTAAGAAAAGCCAAATTTTTATTCTATCCCTTCTTTCCCAGAATCCATGTCTCCCAAGAACTACAACAGGTTTGCATTACATGCCGGGCACTCTTGGGAATGCATGTAATCGTTTTTACCAGGAAATTTTATAATACAGAACTAAAACTATCCCATACTTTGTGATGAAAGGAAAACAGATTTCAGATGAGAAGACTCTTGCCATCAAGTCGTCTTTATGTATTTGTTACTTTACCCTTGAGTTATGGATTTAATGGTTTGCTTACACACAAACAAAGTCCCCAAGTAAAATTTAAAAAACTACGTGAGTCCTTATAACATACACAGAATTATTCCTCTGCTTTTATTCTAAACAGATAATTAGCAATCCAATTTAAAAGATGTTCTCAAATGAAGATGCCACAGTGTACCCTGGGAGCACATTTTAAAGTTTAATGATCTTCATTGTCAGCATGGTGCTTATATTAGAATTAACACTGAATTCAATTTAATTCAATGACAATTTGTCAAACATCAAATACCTACTATGTGACCATCTTGACACTTATGCCCATACTTAATAGAAGATATCCTCTACGTTAGTTCTTCATAAACTAGTACAACAGAGTTGGTCATATGCCAGTTAATCAACATCTATGTACCTGTATATATCTGAATAGCTTCACTAGGAAAAGTGGCATGCAAAAAAAGTGTAAACAGTAGCCTCAACCATATCTCTGCTTCATCCATGTTCTCATTCTATTTTCCTAGTTCTTTCACTGTTTCCATGGCTTTCCTCTGAGCCTTCTGCTAGTTTTCCACAGCTATGATAAATTGGTGTCCCCAAATTGAACCCCATAAATAGAAACAACCTGAAAAATCTAGAAAAATCTTGGTTTATCTTGGGAAGCATATTCCCAATCATGACACTTTTACATTAATCTGTGTTTGAATGGAAAGGAAAAATAAATAAAAGACTGAAAGAGTCAACATGACAGATGCCAACTCACAATCAGAGAGAAACGCTTCATATCATTGTTACTAGGGATGACTAATCCAATAAATCTCTTAGCTAACACCAGCTGCCCATAATCTAAATATACCAGCAACCATTCCCAGGCCTACAATGTGCATACATGCTGTTGAGAAGGATTAATTCTATCAAACCTAAGAAGCTCCCAAGCTCAATTCAGTTCTGCACCAGAACAAGCTGCAAAACCATTGCAAACCTCTTCAAGGTGATTTAAGTCTCCAGAGAAAGCATATTAGGGGTGACTTAGGTTCCTTGTTTACTACAAGAATCCCTCTACAACAGTACATATCCACTGATACAGCCGTGGGCAGGGCTGTTCCAATGATGACTGGTTACATTTCAAATACTGGGAAGTCATTCCTTACACTAAGTCAAACTCGCTCTCTGTCATTTTTACTATAATATGTCTAATCCTTCTCACAATGACAAACCTTCAAATACAGGAAGACAGCTATCATGTTCCCTACTTAGTCATATCAT
This sequence comes from Carlito syrichta, assembly GCF_000164805.1. Lineage (NCBI taxonomy): Eukaryota > Metazoa > Chordata > Mammalia > Primates > Tarsiidae > Carlito > Carlito syrichta. The sequence goes on along the minus strand of NW_007249317.1, from coordinate 248,638 downwards.
CTACTGTCTTTTTCATAAGACATCCTGGTGGCCAACCTCATTCTGCTCCTGAGTATCTTGTGCATCTATCTTTCTCCTCATTTTTGTTAAGCAAGCTAAGTGATGCAGAATCTAGACCTTCTGAAAAACTTACCTGCTTCCTTTTTCTACCATATTTCTTTTTGTTACAGGTTTTGTAGTCTTTTAGAATTGAAAAAGTAAGTGAACCAGTACACACCATAAAAAGCATTCATCCTGAAGATGTTCCTTTTTGTCACTAGTCACCATTTATACTGCTTTGCATCTGTTTAAATGATGCTATGCTGATTTCCTCTACCTTTGAGTCTCTCTATATTCGATTTTCTCCATTCAATCATTCTTGCCCTGTGGATTAAGGTCAGGTAGCAATTGCCTCTCTGTTCTACATCTTCTAATTGATCATGCTGGTGTGACATTTCAATCTCTGCTTCATCTGCAGAAGCAGCCTCACGTGAGATGCTAATGCTGTGAAGAAAAAAAAAAACAGAAACAGAAAAAGCTTATTAACGTTCAGAAAATGATAGCACATTTTGTGCTTCTCTTAACACCTGATCATTTTCTAAGCAGTAAAACTTCCAATTTATTAAGCCCTAGGTGACTAAGTGATGCTTTTACAGAGAACACGAGATGCTGTTTTTGAGCGATTTTGTGGCAGTCACATAAACTGGGTGAGATTGAGGTAATGACCAACTATGAAACTGGCGATCTACGTTTCAAACACTGTGGTGCTATATCAGGACATTTCTATGTTGTTATTTAGATAGATGACTCGAATATGTAACTCCAAAAAGTGGAATTCTGACCTGGTCTGAAATGCCTAGGTTACAATCCCAGGCAAGACCAGTGTCCAATTAGACCTAGGTTCTACTATATATAGCTCTGTCACCTATCTTAACTCAATTATCCCTCAAAACATCCTGCCAACACCAGAAAGATGGGCTTCATTTTGCCAATGAGATCACTGAAACTCAAAGTCTTGTGGACTTGTGACAGGATGCAGCTGCCACCAATGAAGTGCCAAATAGACTTAAAATAAGAAAGAAATCAATAATTGATTCAGTATACCCCTCCTTTTTGAGATCTAATATTACGAAGTTAACTTCTGCTTTTACTTGACCTAGATTTTGACAAGGGATGTGAACAAAAGAAAGAGTCAGAGGGGAAGAAAGACCCTAAGATGACTGCAAACATGTGTCCTGAAGGACACATCACCAGCAACCTGCCCAACAACCGACCAGTCTTCACCTTGGCCTCAGTGACTTGTGATAGAGAAATGGGCCATTATATGTTGTTGATTATGCATGAACACCACAGATTGCCTTAGCATCTTCTAGTGGCCACACCTCCTTCTGCTCCTTGCTGCAAAAAAATCTGACTCCAGATACCTATTTTAAGTATGTTTATAGGACTCTCCAAAATTCTGGGTGTCAGAACAGCACCCAATTTTCCACTCTCACTGGATTGAGATAGAAAGACCTACTAGAAAAATGTTTGGCAGGGGCAAGAGGAAAATTTCTCTTTTTGTTTTTCTCGTTTTCTGAACACATTGGGAATTGTCACAGCAAAATTTTTTCTTAGGGAAAAAAAAAAAAAAAACCCTTGAGAGTGTGGGGACAATTTTCCTTCTGAAGTTTTACAGAATTTTCCAAACCTTCACACCACTTACTCTGGGATTAATCACATGAGTATCATGCACCTTTTTTAGGTAACTAAGCATAGAACAATTTTCTAATCTCTGCTTTGCCATTTCTTTTTAATTGTAGGCTAGTGACATATGTTCCTTCATCTGTAAAGTGATGATAATATTAGCCTACTCCAGGAAGATTTTATAAGAATAATAGAAAAAAGCCTTTAGGCCCAGGTATAGCAACCACCCCCATAGATGAAGGCTTCTAAAGGACTTGGGAGGAGGGAGAGCAGCAGAGGGAGTGGGAAGATAGAAGGAAACTCAGAGAGAGAAGCCCAGCCCACCTCTATCCAAAGTAGCTCAACTTATCTTTCTGTAACCCAAGTTCTCTCCTGTGATTAAGTTCTCCTTCTGGTTCTACAGTTTCTCCACCAAACCTACTCCAGGTCCTAAGGAGCTATTATCTCCTCATTAAAGGTCCTTGATTAAAATTTTGTTTGAGAACTGCACATTTTTTTTTATGTACTGCTGCTTTCAAGACTACACAAAATATGTTAATGCCATGGATAAAGATTCAGTCATTATGAAAATTATAGTAACGTGAAGTCTGTTGACTCTTCACCTTGGAGACCAAACACATTACCACTCACTTCCTGTTTTAGTTTGTAAATGATTGGCAAACTCATAAAACTCCATATCACTAAAGCAACAGCTGAGAGTAGACCATTCTGTAACTCTTACATACACAGTCAGCCTTGAAGGTAATAAAGCAATACCCACTATGGGACAGCTGAGGAAAACAAAAGAGAATAAGCTCAGCAGAGCCCCAGCATGGAAGAATTGTTTTAAAAATTAATAAATAAAGCCACAACTTTGTTAGATTTAAAAGGAAATTACACAGAGAAAGGCAAATTTCTTTTGGCTCACCCAATTAAATGGCAGTTAACTCTACTAGTAGCTTTGAAATGCCCACTCTCTTCTACTGAAAGCAAATCTAGTATGCAAAGAATATGTATCAGCAATTATAGATCAGGTCACTAAATCAGAATTCAAAATATAGCTATTTAGAGTCTTTTTTAAAATCATGGTTATCAGTGTTTTCAAATTATTAGAACATACCCTAAGAGCAATTACATTTTTATGAGTTATGTTTCTTAATGGTATTTGTGTATGGACTTAAAATAATGTGGTAATTCCATTTTTTAATTAATAGAATTGTAGTATATCTATTGAATTTCATCAAGATGTTTACCCATAAGTATTTCAGGGATCCCTGTAGGTCAAGCAAAAAAATATATATATATATATATTTATCCATAAATATAGCTAAATAGCAACTTCTTCTAAAAACAAAACTAAGACAAAAAATGTACTTGACAAGTACAAACTCTGATAATTTTTAGTTTAGGCTCACGAGTCTTAAAAATGATCTTTTCCTTTCCAACTACCAGCTTTGTATGATAAGCCAGACTCCTCTACATTTGAGGTCCCTTTCCTGAATATGACAAAAGGCCAGTAATCCTGCTGTAATATTTTTAATTTATTTTTTAATTGACAGATAAAATTATAAGTATTTATCACACACAACATGATGTTTTGAAACAGGTAGAATGGTTAAATCTAGCTAATTAACATGTGCATTACCTCACATAGTTATCATTTTTATGGTGAGAGCACTTAAATCCTGATGTAATTTCAGCCTCTCTCTCTCTATGAATTTCCACCCACCTTTTCAATAAGTATCAAATTAATGATCTGTTTATGTCCAAGCTAATAATGAAGCACTCCATAAATCAACAGATGTGCTTTTGATTCAGTGCACTCCTTCTAAATGAGATCCTAAAAGGGAAATCAGTCATATTAAGGAAAATTATTTCCAGAAAAGAATCTTCAAATAAGTGTTTCATGGCCTTCAAAGTTCACTTCAAATCTATAAAACTTTGGTCATGAGGTATTAATTAAGCACTATCATTATAATATGCTATTAAAAAGTGGTATAGATCTGTGCATATATACAAATGCATATATAATAAGTCAAATATAAACACATAAGTATTTACTATTGCAATAGATAGTTGTATGCATGTGTGTTTATTATTTTGAGAGCTCAGCATCCATTTCTTCTAAAAGATACAATTATCTTTTGGAGAATTACATTTTTCCTATGGAATTGTCTTGGTGCAACAATAAATCCAGATACCTGCCTCCCTCTGAGAATGTCAAATAAACCAGCTTTCCTCACACTTCCTCAGAAGAGCCAGAAACACAGGGAACCACCCACCAGGATTTGAATCTATCATGAGGGATGCCATGATAGACGAAGCTGTGGGAATCCCATTCTTTCTGTGGTTGTGGTGCCTTGACATGATTGTTCCTAGTCTGGAAACATTTCTAGCCCTCCAGAGCAGCCTCAGGTACTATTACCAAGTCCTGTTCTCAGTTTTTCAACTGCTTTGCTGAGTTCCTGGTAAATTTCCAGGAGATTCCCTTCTTAAATTACCCCAAATCAGTTTCTGTTGCCTGCAATCCAGAGACCCTGATTGTTACAGTATTTTAGGAAATAAACCCCAAGTAAGAACACAATAAATATACTTTGCACTATAAGCAAGGGGAAGATGCACTCTGTTAATTAGTGAGGAAACAAAGAGGGTCCAACGAAGCTGAATTTTCAGGCAGGAAGGCCTGAAAATAAGCTCTCTCCAGGGGAATGCCAAGAGTTGAGAAAACTTTTTCAGACATGTCACAGGTTTTCGAGGAGTGACAAAGGGGCCACAAGGAAGGAAGTTTCACAACTCCAGATGAAAACTAGTCATGACCCAGACCACAGCAGTCATTGCAAAGAAAGAGAAAGACAATTATAAATTCTAAAAAGTCCAGGATTTCATTATGGAGAAAATGGAAGCCCATACTTTTCAAAGTTGACTTAATGATAGCAATGTGTAGTATGGCATTTGCTCAACTGTGCTTCCACCATTTTCTTTGTCCAGCCTGTTGCATGGTGATGCTAGCATTGATTTAACACCATCTTTTGAGCAAATGTCATACTTAAAGTGTGCATACATTTTTTTGGCACCCCCCACATATATAGGTGTATGTGTGTGCATGTACACATATATATACATACACAAATATATATATATATAATATATACTATATATACATATGTGTGTGTGTGTGTGTGTATATATATATCCAGACTTGTTGGTATGTTCTGAATTCCAATAGCGGAGAAGTGAGTCATCTCTCTATGTTGAGGAATTTTGTATTTTATGCAGCAAACAAGTTTGAGCTTTCAATATATAAGTAGTTTATCATGTTCAAATAGCTAAGGAGATTTTATTTTTTCACTCTTTGTGATCCTTTTTAACAGCTCCTAACTATCCTGATTTCCCCTTATCACCCAGCAATGAAGGAATTTCTTTGCTTTGTTGATGCAAACATCATCTTAATGTTGCAGAATTTAAGGTCTCCTCTTTTATAGACTTATATATCCTTTCCCTGTGAAGTAAGTCTGATTTAATTATCTCCTAGAAATCAGTAAAGGTACTATTTTTGTCTTTGCTTGCCCTTAATCCTTATTTGATTAAAGTACCACATGCTTAATTGGACTGGGTTTACCTCAGCCTCCTCAATTCTAAATATCGAAGGCAGCTGTGGAACTACTGGAATGGTTGTCACAGGCTCCTTGGATTCAACAGACTGTTCGGAGTAATCACTAAATGAGCAGGACCCACAAAATGCCAGTTCTTCTTCCCCTTCATGCTGCCCTATACTGCCACACCCTCTGCATCTCTTTCATAGATCTTGCCAGCAAAGGAAGAGAAGATATTTATAGGAATGAGGAGGGTGTGTGAAACCCATTATTCCTTTTTCTAACAGGCTGGAACCTTTTTCAATCTTGCAGGTCTTTGAAAAGACTTCAACTGCTGTGTGATTGAAACCTCACAATATTGACAAAATGGCTCACTAAAAATGTCAGCATTTGAAAAAGAAAAAGAAAAACATAGGCCCCTGTCAACACATATATTTAAAGAAAGTATTGGTATCATTTTGATGCTTTTACCTACAAGTAAGTTTTTACAGTGGCCAGAAGAAAGAGAGAGGGGCAGAGAGAGAGAGACAGAGACAGAGACAGACACAGAGACAGACCGAGAGAGACATAGAAAAGGGGGCAATAGAGAGAGCCGTGAGAGCAATTCTCTTGGCTCCAACTGGAAGCAATATTATACCAAAGTACTTTCCTCGCCACTAGACATTTCCAGGACTTCCATGAAACCCACATAAGGAAAAATTGTAACTAGGATATAATGATAGAGAAAAAGGCTGTTTTCAACATCACTGTATTCGTTTCCTAGAACTATTATAACAAAGTACTACAAACTAGGTGACTTAAAACAACAGAATTCTTTTCCCTCACACTCTGGTGGCTAAAAGTCCAAAATCGAGGTGCTGGGCGAGGTTGGTGCCCTCTGGAGGCTTTGAGGGGAAAATTCATTCCATGCCTCTTTCCTAGCTTCTGGTGGTCACTGGCAATCCGTTGATGTTTTTGGCTTGCAGCGATATCACTCCAGTCTCTCCCTCCATCGCTTCATGGTCTGTCCCTGGGTGTCTCTGTGTTCCTGTGTCCAGATTTTCCTTTTATTAAAAGGACATCAGTCATTGGATTAGGGCCCAGCATAAACCACGTTGACCTCATCTAAACTCTATTACATCAGTAAAACCCTATTTCCATACAATGTCACATTCACAGGTGCTGGAGGTTAAGGCTTCAATATATCTTTTTGAAACACACAATTCAAACCACAAGATCCTCCATAATATAAAATAGCCTTGTGCCACTCACTACCTAGCTATTCAGTGTTCATCTTTGTATAATAAACCCTTTCTAGAAGTTACTCACACTCCAAGACTTAACATCTCAAGACCTTACTCCCTAACAGTTATTCAGATAAATTGACAAGTGCAGAGAAGCACTCACAATGGTTCTTAGTTGGTAATGATTCCTCACCATGTACCATGGGACTTGCATGGATATGCAGACATCTTTTAATTTAAATTCCATAGAGTAGAGGACAATTTGCTATGAATAAGAGGTAAAGAATAGAATTGATCTTAATCCAAATAAAGACTGCCTGTTCACTAGAATACATAAGAGTTTTGCCTTGTTGAATACACAAGAGGTCAGGGCAATCAACAGTACTACCCAAAATAGACAATCCTGGAGTACACTAGTGAGAACCGTGCAGAGAAAACTAATAGACACTATAGATACTGTGTCTGTTAAAGTGTGGACTTTAATGGACACTGCTATCTTGTAACAGGAATTGCATTGCAATTGTTGCTTATTTGAATATGCTATTTTGAGACTCTCAATCTCTTCCAGTGTGCCATCAAATCTGCTTATACCTAGAACATAAAAATGTTAAGAACCTCAGTTTTTGTTTTAAAGTGTAGATCAAATACTCCAACTCCAGCACCATTCTCACCAAATAACATTCTCAACATTTACTGATTGCTTAACCTTGGTACATGTTTAAAGACAAGAATTTCAGACATATAGAAGAAATTATCTGAAGTAGCAGAGAACATTTTTAAATTTACCCAATGATTTGTTCCATGTATATTGGAAAATGAACCCCTACTCAGGACTGGGATAAAGTCATCCAACTTCACCTGAAGCCTGAGCTCAAAATACAAAGCTGTCTACAGATTTTAGAGAACACCTAAAAGACTTTGCCAGGCCACCCCTGGAAGTTGCCAGAAATCCTGTCAATGGGGATGTATCCTGGAAATGTGTGAAGAGCTGTCTGATACAATGCTAATACTCACCTCCACTCTCATACAACAGCTAAGATTTCATAAAAATTCGCTCAGTCAGGTGTTTTTCCAACCAAGGGAGCTCTAGAAATAAACCCAGGAGAAGAATCTTTCTGGGAAGACACATAATGGGAAAAAAAAAAAAGCAAATAATATCACTTCCTTTGTCATTGCTCCGGGGGGCTGTCTGTGTGACTCTTCTGCCCACAGAGCTTTAGACAACATGTCTGTAGACGACATTGTGCATAACTTGAATGATGGGGGAGCCATGAGGTAAAAGATCTGCACAAATATTCTCTTAGAGAAAAAAGTCATATTCAGAGAAGGGAAGTGAGGGAAAGAACAAGAGATATGAGAAAAATGGAAAGTAATATGTTCTACTCCTGCCCCAATAGTCAACTTTTTCATCCCTTTGCTGCTCTCTTCTCTAACCTGCTGCCTGGTGAGTTCTATGCCTCTGACTTCGAAGGCTACTAGGACAAAAAATGAGATCCCAAGTCACAGTAGCCTTGCACCTTTCTCCACAGTCCATAGCAAAGTTCATTAAGAAGAGTCTTTCTCATGGGAAGACTGGGAAGCTGGGTCAGATGCAGAGATAGCACTAACTAAGTCAATTAAGATCCTCATAAGTTTATGGACGAGACTTTATAGAAGGAGTCTAAAAAGGTGAAAGGTGCTAAATCTGTCTTTCGTGGCCTAACCTTTACATCTCTCTTTCAGAAACCACCTTCCTACTTCTCTGCTCAGAATACACCAGCCTGAACTTCTAGACCACTCTGCTGATGCTATAACCAAAATAACATGCTCCCTTTTACAGAATTCCCCTGTACTGCCAAGTTAATTATGCTTTTCAGTATTTAGGTGCAGCAAGAACACTTTGTGGCAGAAATGGGTAACCTTCCCTCTTCTTTCCTGGATACATAGCTAGACCTCAATTCCCAGTTCTCGCATAGTTAGGTATGACCATGAGATTGAATTCTAACAAGTGGATTGTGAGGCATGTGCACCACTAACAGGTCTGGTCAACGAAACTTCCATGTACAGTAATCCTCGATCTTTCCCCAGCCACCAGCCTGACGCAACACATATAGCCACCTTGGAAGACACATGACAAAGACAGAAGTCAGAAGCACCCAGGGTCCCCAAATCATTGCTGGAGCCTCCAGAGGAAAACAAAACAAAACAAAACTGTGATATTGCATAAGCAAGAAAAAGCTATAACACATTATTTACTCAAATATGTTTGTTACAGCAGTGAATCTACCTTGATTAAGACACACCTTCTTTCTGAGGAGCCTCGGTGGGGATCGTGTGCTTTCTGCACTGCTTTTCAATAGAGCATTTCATTGAGCAGTTGTGCTTCTGAAGACACTGCAGATGGTGTACATAACAGATGTGAAGTAATCCACGTTTATGGAAAGATACTGTTCTTGTGTTTTTATCACTGCTACAAAAGCCACCTTTGTCATTGGTACTCTCATGTTTTTGATCCTTTCTACTCATCTGGTGGGAGAACTTGTGTCACATTCTTTTCCTGATGAAGGCATGGCCTTAAAGAAAAATACCACTACTATTAAGACAAATATTTGTATATTACATATTTCATGAAGACAAATATTTTTATTATTAAATTAACTGCTTCTTGGAAACACACCCATTTCTTAGAAAATGTGGCAATAAAGCACTTCATTTCATCCAAGACAAGACTACAGCACACATAAGCAAAGTTGGTGGCGGTAAGTCACATTTCACTTTCTCAAGATTGTTTCAACAATGAGTAGACTCACAAGTAGCCTTTGGAATGAAAAACGGGAATTGGGAGGAGAAGGCAGAGCAAGAGCCTAGATAAGGAAAATAGGCTGAAATTAGGCTTGACATAGTTGAAGGAAATGTAGTTCAACTACTCTTTATATAAATAATTGTCCTAATTATATCTAAAAAAAAAGTTTGAAAGAAGGTGTAGTTAAGTTAGAAGTGTCACCAGGAGGAATGGATTCCAGGCTTATTCTTCTCTGGGCAAGGCAAGTTCTTCCCTTTGTAGTCTAAAATTTGATGTGGTCAGCATCCACAATGAACTCACTTCTTGAGGATTTAAACTTTTAGGAGACTGAGGAATAAACTAGAAAGTCAACATATACTAGGCCACTGAGGTATCCAGGGATTCTCATGTGGTTCTCCTATGACCAGCCCAGTCCCTCTGATTGTGAATACAACATGGAAATACAAATGCTGAGAGCAGAAGTTCACTCTGTGTGCCTAGCATCATTGTCAGGATTAGGATTCTATGACCTTTAGTCCATTCATCTCCACAACAGAAACATCCCTGCTTCTAGGAGTCAACACAACAGTTAATTTAATGATACAGCATGTGGGCTTTTCAGCTTCCCAGGAGAGAGCCTGAATGGACAGGGCCAACCTTGACCTGTCTCTTGTTTTCCTGCATCCCATACTCATCACACTCACCTGTTCTTCATTCCCCCATCCACACCTGAATGTCCATTCTTCATTCTTCATAATATTGATAAGGTTAAACTAGGTCCTAGAGCTTCTTGTTAACTGCATGTGAAATGCCTTCTTTCTCAGATGAATCTTGCCAATATCTAATCTCATGTGATATGTTTATTCAGGTAACTTCTGCCTATGAAAACTAGCGTTACTTTTCCCTTAGATAAGTGTATTTGATCCGTTTTTTATAAAAATGTTATTCACTTGATGGTCTCCTTCCCAAATCTTTAGGTATTCAATTTTTATCTGAGAGACAAATCTTCTTATTATTAAATTGACTTCTGAAGCACAAATTTCTTGCCAAAGGAAAAATCTGGAATGGCATGTTTTGTAACAACAACAGCAAAAAACAATACTTGAGACACAATGCGGATGTTGAAGGAACAATAGACTGGGCTTCAGAACACTTGGATTCTTGACCCTGTTCAGTCACTAAACCACCAGGAAACATTTTTTTTTAACACTTTCAGCCTCAGTTCATTATCTGAAAAGTAAAAGGACTAGACAAGAAAATTTCTAGCATTCCTTCTAACTCTGTTTTTATGATTCTAAGATAGTAGAACTGACATACCGTCAAACTGAAAAACCTATGTTAAGAAGAAAAAGGAAAGAGAAGAGCTACCAGTGACTGATCTTTGCCAAGTTCTAGGCACTATGCACATTCCCTCTTATTAAATCCTTAAAACCACTGTGTGAGTAGGTCCTATCATCATCTGCATTTTATACATGAGGAAATTGAGGTCTAGTGAAGTTAAGTGATTGGTTCAGTGTTAAAGACTTATTGGTTGTATTCCCTGAAAATGTATATGTTGGATTCCCAACCCCCATATGATGGTATTTGGAAGTAGAACTTTGGGAAGGTAAGTAAATTTAGAAGGAATCATGAGGATGTGGTACTCATAACAGGATAGCATTCTCTCTCTCTCTCTTTCTCTCTCTCTTTCTCTCTCTCTCTCTCTCTCTCTCTCTCTCTCTCTCTCCCATGTGACATCACAGCAAGATGTCAGGCCTCTGCAAGCCAGGGCCCTAACCAGAAACTAAATCAACCAGCACCATGATCTTGAATTTCCCAGCCTCTAAAACTGTGAGACATAAATGTCTGGTGTTTAAGCTACATGGTCTGTGGTATTCTGTATTAGCAGCCCAAACCAACTAAGACAACCAATGCCCTACAGTTAGTACAAGGTCTGGACCTTCTGTTAAAAATAGAGACTAAATTAAACTATATCAAAATGTCTGTAGGTAGCATCCCAGTGCGGCCTGCTAAATGTCAACAGTCCCAGTTCTTGGGTGCTGTTACTCCAAGGGCAGAATTAGAAATTTATTTGTGTCAGTGCCAACTTTACCCACAAATGCGTAGCAGTGACCCAGATGGTCTGATCTGAAGGACAGGCACTCTAGAGGCCGCCTTGTTCAAAAGGATCTTACAGACCCAGGAGTTGGCAATGCTGAGTACCTGCTAAGTCACCCTTAAGCAATCCATTCTTCTGGAATGAGCACTGCTCTCATACTGTGGTTTTCTTTCAAACTGCGAATTCCATTGCATTGGGAGGTCAAAGCTCATTGCTCGGAGCTGGTCTCAGATGCAACTGCTAAGGCAAGAGTGCATTCGATGTCTGGGGAGGGGAGGGAATCAGAAGGAGAGAATTGACAAGAGGGGGAAGGGAGGAGGAAATGGAAGCAGAATGAGGACCATGATCTATTTCCCCCTTTTCTGGGACCAGTTCTGGAGAGGAAGAATTCCATGCTTGGCCTGAGAGCTTGGGTGCTAAAGCCATGACTTAGAGTTTGCAGCCTCCCAGATCAGGAGTCACTACTCACATGGGAAGGTTACCAGAGGAAGAAGGGCATGTGCCATGGTGTGACATTGTTACAGCACATTGTGGCTATGGGAGTTATGGCGGCAGCCAAGGACTGGTTCAGGGTGGATTCCGTTCTGCTTTCATGGCATCTGTTGCCAAGCCAGGGCTGAGCCTCTAGATCTGCTGACACTGCTCCTCTGGAACCCAAGTCGGTGGCCACTGGCTCAGCAACATAATGCTCCGCCCTCAGGACAGTCGGCATTGAGCTCAGGCAGAAAACCAGAATTTCCCCTTCTTGCCTCATTAAAGGAACTGTCTGAGTTCACTTCTCTAACAGGAACAATTTTGGCAGAGTTTAGTCTTGAGCAGTAATGAGCAAAGGCATCACATTCCATGATCCTTCCTATGTCTCAGAAAGAAATGCATCAGAGGCTGGGTGTGGTGGCTCATGCTGTAATTCCAGCACTTTGGGAGACTGAGGTAGAAGGACTGCTTGAACCCAGGAGTTCAAGACCAGCCTGGACAACATAGCAAGACTTCATCTCTGCACAAAAAAAAAAAAAAAAAAATTAGCTGGGGTATGATGGTGTGCACCCACAATCCCAGCTACTTGGGAAACTGAGGAGAAAGGATCACCTGAGCCCAGGAGTTGGAGGTTGCAGTAAGCCATGATGGTGCCACTGTACTCCAGCCTGGGTGACAGAGGGTAACCCTAACTGGAAGAAAGAAAGAAAGAAAGAAAGAAAGAAAGAAAGAAAGAAAGAAAGAAAGAAAGAAAGAAAGAAAGGAAGGAAGGAAGGAAGGAAGGAAGGAAGGAAGGAAGGAAGGAAGGAAAGGAAGAGAAAGGAAGGAAAGAAGGAAGAAAGAGAGAAAGAAAGAAGTAAAAGAAAAAAACAAGAAATGCACTGAATAGGAATGAAGTCTCTGCACTTGCCCTTACTTCTGTGGGAAATGTGTTGTGACCCATTTGGTGTGCCACATGCTAAATGCTAAGGGTGGCAGGTTTTTCTAGGAAACTATTTAAAAAATTTTACCAAGCATATTTTGCATATTTGCCTCCATTGAACATTTCCCTGGGCACCAGGCTGAGCACACTATGGGCCACAAAGTCTCATTGCCTTAGATGTATCAGTATTCAATAAACCAAGCCATTCTGTAAGTTTCATCCGGAATAGCCAGATAATGATGGTGCCACATTGATGGGTTTTTTTTCCATCGATAGCAATTCTCTTAATACACTACTTCTTTCTCCCTGTGTTGACCCAGCTTTCTGTAACTTATTTTACATTTTTATTTTATTTTAGATTCAGAGGGTACAAGTACATGTTTATTACATAGACATATTGTGTAGTGAGTGGGGATTGGGTCTCAGGAGGCCCATTTCCCAGGTAGGGGTTTTGTTCTCAAGTGGCCCATTCCCCAGGTAGTGAGCCCAATAGATAACTTATGAACCCTAGTTCCCTATTCTGCCTCCCCCATTTTAGCATTCCCAGTGTCTATTATTTCCATTTTTGTGGCCATTTAGCTCTCGCATATAAGTGAGAATATGCAGCATTTGGTTTTCTGTTTCTGAGTCAGTTCACTTAAGATGACACCCTCCAGCTCCATCCATGTTGCTTCAAAGGACATGATTTTGTTCTTTTATGGCTGCATAGTATTCTGTGGTGCATATTTACATTTTCTCTATCCAGTCAATTATTGGTAGGGTGGGCACTTAGGTTGGTTCCATAATTTTGCTGTTGTGAATAGTGCTGCAGTGTACATACAAGTACAAGTATCTTTCTTCTTTAAAGATTTCTTTTCATTTGGGTCATTCCCTAGTAGTGGGATTGCTGGTGTTGCTTCAGCATTCATTTCAGCTTCTTCGGCTCCACCTTGGCTATGAGACTTGTTGTTCAAGTGTAGACTGTGAGGAGGAAAGTGAAAGAATGAGAAACCCCACCCAAAACACAATGAGCCGCTTTTGGCAGCCTGCCCGGTGCTGCAGGAAGGCCAGAAGCTGAGAAACTGTGCCAAGTTTTGAGCCAAGCACTCAGTGTTGGAAGGTTTCATGCAAAATCCTGAAGCAGGATGGTAAAATTTTCAGGAAGTGGAGGCCCAAACTCCTGTTCCAGAAGTAGTCTATTAGATGGTCTCTTATCCCCAGCAACCCAGCTTTCATTTTCACCAGGCAGAGAGAAACAAATGCAAACCTTCTGCCACCCCAGCCTCCCCATCCTCACAAGATCTCCTGTTTCTGCTGCAGACTGCTTCCTCTCACTTCCTTCCTGAGCTGTCTCTGCACCCTCTGCCCCACACAGAAGGTGGGTGGCAAACAGGAAGTTTCTGGGGCAGTTAGGAATGCAGAGTCCTGGGCGTGTGCCCCCAGGCATGTGAACCACCCTGGGCCACCACAGTCTATGCGTCCAGGGCCATGTGGAGCCAGTGGACACCATTCTACCTGCCCCTAGAGCTTAAGGCCCAGGCATATAACTATAGAGGACCCTCTGTCTACCTTCTTCATTGATGGAAACACTAGTTTGGAGGGGGTCGTGGGTACCCAAGATGAAACGGGACAGAACCAGGACTAGAATTCTAGTCTCCAAATGATCCCCACCGACTACTCCTCACTGTCTCTTTGTCCAAGAGGTGAGAAGAGAAAGTACAGAGGATCTTAGGTGGAAAAACTTGGAAACCTTTAGCCTAATCAGAAATTGTGCAGCTTTCATCTGTTCTGCCCACATTCCTCATGGGCATATGGTTGGCCACTTCAAAGGTATGCCCTCATTGCCTTATGCCAGCTAAATGCTGTGGACAGGAGCAGGACTCAGGGCACTCCCTGGATGCAGGGACAGAGTCCTCTGGATCCCAGGGCCTCTCTCTTGCAGCCTGGGCAGTCTGTGGCTACTGTGGGACCAGGTGGAAACTTATAAAAGGGAAGCTGTGGTTCAGCATTAGCAAAAACTATGCAGAGATGCAGGGCTTTAAAGTCACACACATCTGCAAAAATCCCCAACCTGACACCTCCACAGTCACTGTTCCTATGGCAGGAACAATCCGCATTAATTCATTTTTTTATTTTTATTTTTGGTGAGTCAGAGTCTTACTCTGTACCCCAGGCTAGAGTGCAGTGACACAATTATGGCCACCACAGCCTCCACCTGCTGGACTCAGGCGATCCTTCCGCTTCAGTCTTCCAGGTAGCTAAAACCACGGGAGTGTGTCACCATGCCCAACTAAGTTTTTGATTTATTGTAGAGACAAGGTCTCACAAGTTGCCCAGGCTGGTCTCAAACTCCTGAACTCAGGCAATTCTCTCGCCTCCACCTCCCAGAGTACTGGAATTATAGGCATGAGCCACCACACCTGGTGTAATTCATTCAATACAGAGTTTTGAAAGCTTAAAAAGAAAAAAACAGTTTTATCTTATAGACACTTCTGTTTTGATTTGGTTTTTTATTTTGTTTTGTTTTTGTTTTTGAGACAGGGTCTTACTCTGTTGCCTAGGCTAGAGTGCAGTGGCACAATTAGAGATCAGTATAGCTTCAACCTCCTGGCAATTCTCAGCTTCCACACCTGGCTAATTTTTTTTTTTTTAGAGATAAGGTCTCACTATGCTGCCCAGGCTTGTCTCAAACTCCTAAGCTCAAGAAATCTTTGTACCTTGGCCACAAAAGTGATGGGATTACAGGCATGAGCCACCACACCCAGTCCATAGTTCTTATCATTATTGTTTCCATCCTGTCTTATTCTCAGATCGCAGCTGTAGCTGTTTAGGGAGGAAGACCCCAAGCTATCACACTGACTCTCCTCAGTGGACTTGACAATGGGACCAGAGCACATGCCGAAGGCAGGGAAGGCTGAGACGTGCAGCTGGCTCACGTGATGACATGCTCAGGTTATCATCAGAGAAACCAGTCATCCATTGCACCCCCTCTGCCGGCTTCTTTCTCCAGCCTGTCAGTTTGGCTCTGAGCTTGGTGAATGATGACTCAGCGATGGTTGGCTTCGTGTGTGGGAAGCAGGAGATGCTTCTGTTTGCTAATAGGTGCTTCTCTCAGAAGCAGTTGCCTCCAATACAACCTCTGAACCTCTTCTGCCCCTTCGTTCAGTGCCCTGGAAGTGAGGAGACACTAAATGCACCTTGTATTACCAGTTCATAGAGACCCTGCTATAAGGATAGCAGGATGTCTATGGAGTCTTCTACTGTGGTTTGTTGGGAAATCTTTATGGACAATTTAGTAAAGCACACTCCTAGGCCCATTATCGTCATCATCATCACCATCTACATTGTAGAGATAAACATCCATTAAGCACCTAATTCTGGGTGATTTTTCTGTTTGATGAAGAACTGAAAACTAAGCAGTCTAAATTATTTCATCTAGAATTAAAACTTTTTTTTTTTTTTTTTTTTGAGTTGGAGTCTCACTCTATCGCCCAGACTGGAGTGCAGTGGCCACTCCCGGCCACCGCAGCCTCCACCTACTGGGCTCCAGCAATCCTTTCGCTTCAGCCTCCCGAGTAGCCGGAATTACAGGCATGCGCTACCACGCCCGGCTGATTTATTGTAGAGATGAGGTCTCGCTGCCCAGGCAGGTCTCGAACC
>NW_007249317.1:231099-232105 GCF_000164805.1 Carlito syrichta | reverse complement strand
CGCGGGATTACAGGCTGAGCCACCGAGCCCAGCACTTAAGGTAGACACATAGATATGGGCATACATTTGTAAGTATTACAGAAACAGGAAACCAACCTTCTAACAGCCGAGATGGGTATTTCATTTAAAAACAGATTCACAACTGGAGTGTCAAAAGGAGAACTGGTAGAAATCTCGAGGAAAAAGAGGTGATTTGCCTTTCTCTGGTTAGTATTTCGGGGGATAGGACAGTAGAATCCGTCTTTGCTGAGTCTTGGTCAAGAAGAGTGTGGGGTAGGTGAACATACTGGGTCTTCTGTGTGTCCAATTTTAAGGGGAGGGGAAATGAGGTTACTGAATTTCAGCCAGCTATCCATGAGATGGGTGGAAGGAGTAACACTGAAAGAATGTAGGGTTCAGAGTCAGAGGTTGGAATTACAGTCTTGTTTCCAGCTGTGAGGTCTGGTACAAATAATGCTATCAGAAATTCTTAGTTTTTATTTACCTGTAAGATGGGAATAATAATGCCTTCACCTGATGTGTTGGAAATCCCTGGCATGTACCACAAAAGTAATTATGATCTTAATACATAAGAAGGAAAAAGGTTAGTGACAACATCCAAAGGACCCACATGAAAAATGTTCAAAGCTTAGATTCTCCATGAACATGCATGTCCTAAAGATGGTGTGGCCCCAGGTTAAAATCCAGGTTTTGTGCTAAAAGTAGATCAGAAACAGGAAACCAGCCTTATATAGTTAGAACTGCTTATAGCTGGGTGCAGTGGCTTACCCTTGTAATCCCAGCACTTTGGGAGGCTGAGGTGGGAGGATTGCCTGAGCCCAGGATGAGCCATGATCATGCCACTGCATTCCATCATGGGTGACATAGTAAGACTGACTCAAAATAATAATAATAATAACAATAATAATAACAACTATGGACACACTTGTACTGCAGCATGTGAGCATGGGACCTCCCTAGAATGCACTCAGACCTGTAAATAGAGCTTTTTTTTTTTTTTTTTTTG
>NW_007249317.1:159120-230956 GCF_000164805.1 Carlito syrichta | reverse complement strand
GCCTTCCAAGTAGCTGGAACTACAGGTGCGCACTACCATACCCGGCTAATTTTTTGATTTATTGTAGAGATGAGGTCTCGCCAAGTTGCCCAGGCGGGTCTCGAACCCACGGGCTCAGAAAAGTCACTCACCTCAGCCTCCCAAAGTGCAGGATTACAGGCTGAGCCTCCGAGCCCAGCAAATAGAGCTTTCCAAATGCTCAGAAACTTTTCCCTCAGATAATTTTCTACATACACCAAAATTTACCCTTAGTTTCTAAAGCAATTAGACTTTAGTGATTGTGAATAAAGGATACCAATAGCTTATGCTATGCATTTAGTCCATATATCGCACTCCCAGACTCATAGCTGTTACCTTGATTCCGTCTTGCATTTAGGACATTCACTTTTTATTGCAATCATGGTTTGCTAAGTGCTTTGGGGGTGAATAAATAAGGATTTGAAGGACTAGCGAAGGAAAATTATAACATGAAAGTACTTTATACATTTAAAATAATTTCATACTTACAAGCAATTGTACATCAATGGCTCCCAGTCTTTGAAGAAATTGTACATTTTTAGAAAGAAAATCTACCTTAATATGAACACTTTCTGGCTTGCCTTAGAAAGAGGACACAAAAATCTACCAACAGACTCATATTTCAACCATCTCTTGCCATTTTTGTTATTTTATTCCACAGCTCGTAGAGATGAGAACTGCAAAAGAATTAAAGTGTTCTTTTTAGCTCATGTCTTCTTATTCTGTTTTAATTGCAGGTAAAGATGACACATTATAGTGAGGACATTTTATTTAAAACTCAGAAAGAAAAAAGTTGATTGTGAGCCTATGGGATGCGGGGGAAATCAAAATATGTGTGACAGTTAAATTCAGAAATACTCATCATCCGGTACATGGTATCGCAACAGATAAATGACACCCATGTCATTCCCTGCATCTGCTTACATAAATGGCATTGGCTTTCTATAAATATTGAATGTTGCCTTTTATATTAGAGGACACATTAGTAATGAAGCTACTGTTTCTGCATTTGAAGTCATGTGAAAAGATTCGTGTGCCAGCTTCTAAGATGATGAATTCTGGCCATTCCTTCTCTCCAACACCCACATCCAAACAACTGCCAGGCCTGCCCCCATGGTCTTAGAGCTTAGGAGAGGAGAGGGAAGAAGAGCATGGCGTCTGGACCCAGCCTAAGTCCCGGTCCCAACTCCACCACTTACTAGTTCTATAAACTTGACAGGCTGCTTAATCATGCTTCTGGGTCCCACTATGCTCCTCTGTAAAGTGGGTACAGCAACTCATCCTGATGGAAGGACTATATGAAAAGCACTTAGAGTCTTGGCACGGCAGCTCACGTCTGTAATCCCAGAATTATGGGAGACCAAGGGAGGAGGATCGCTTGACCCCAGGAATTCAAGACTGCAGTGAGCTACGATCAAGCCTCTGCACTTCAGCCTGGGAGATGAAGTGAGACCCTGTCCCCTTTTTAAAAGAGGGGGGAAAAACCACTTAGAACAGTGTGCAGCATATAATAAATGCTACATATGTATTAGCTCTCTTGATGACAATGACTTTTTTCACACTGATGCCTTCCTTAGTACCTCCACATCTGCTCCTCTCCAGCTCCAACTGCCTCCCCCAAGACAACTGTAACAAACAGGATTCTAGCCAGGTTTCTGCCTTCTTACATATTCTGCCTCACTGGCATCAAGTTCAAATCAAATATCCTCTCCTTCCTTCATGGCTCATGCTACCCAGAAGATGTTTCTATTATAGCATCTACTACTACTATACTTTCAACTTTACTTATCTATATGTGTGTGTAGTGTGGCTGAAAAACACCTATTTTAATAGCTGATATCAGGAGGCTACTTAGGATATTGTCTTTGGCTAGAAAACACCTTGATAGGTAAATGTTGGCAAGAAAGATGAGACCCAAAGACTGACTGGAAAAAGAAAGAGAAAAAGTTAATGCCTCGGCATGGGAGGTACACATGCATTTGGGAGTCAGGGTGAGTGGTGAAAAATGAGCTGGGTGAACTGGGCAATGCAGTTGAGCAACATAAAAAAGACTTTAACACAGAAAAAGGTGGTCAGTGAGAGATTCCTGGTAGCAGGTGCTGAAGGACACTTAAGACAGGAATGAGTCATATTTAAGTCCAAGTCCTTTGCATTTCTAAAATGTAAAAAATACCCAAAACTTAAGTAAAGCCTGTTATGTGCACAAAGGGTCTGTGGTAAGCAATCTGGAAAGAAATCAAGGAAAGAGGCTGAATTCCATGGAGGAGTTGAGGTGAAGCAGAGGGAGGAGATGAGTCGTGTGGACTGAATGTGGGCGTTCCGGGGACTTTGCATTTGGAGGCAGAATGAAGATGCAAGGGCTCTAGAACTTGCAGAAATCATGGAGCTAGGGTTGGGCTTCCCAGTGTATGAGGGGGACCAAAAAAACCGAAATGATCTATTGGAGGGCAGGCCCCTTGTAGTACAGGTTTCCCCTGGTAGCTAAGTTTTCTAGCAACCCAGTGGCATGGTATACCAGCTAGCATTGTTGTGAAAGGCTGTGTTTGGCTTCAGTGATTTTTTTTTTTTTTTTTGTGGAGGTTATTTCAACATGTTTGCCATTTCGTGATGGGTGGTTTACGACCACACCTGCCCACACTGCACTGAGTTGTTCAGCAGTTTTTGACCAAAACAGCATGACTTTGTGCCTCACCCTCCTTATTCTCCCAATCTCACCCTAAGTGACGTTTTCTGTGTTTGTTTTCCTGTATGAAAAAAATCCTCAAAAGGAAACACTGTGCCAATGGAAGAGGTGAAACAAAAAGTGTCAAAAGTACAAAAAGAAAACTGATGAATTCAAAAACTGTTTTGAGCAGAGGAAAAGTGTCTTGATAGGCATATTGCATCAAATGGAGAGCGCATTCAAGGTGACTGAAGTTTAAATATGTAACAATAAAAACATGATTTTTTATAAATAAATTCCAGGGTTTTTGGGGTGCTCCCCCATATGTGCAATGAAAGGCTCAGGGCCATATTATGTAAATCCCAAAGCCCAGGTGTTCAGGTTCTCCAAGAAGCAGACAGGATTCAATGAGCAAGAGGTATGCTGGGCGAAACACCTGGGAAGGATTAAGGATTAAACTGGAGAAGGTGAGAAGAGACTTCAGCACATGAGGCTGGTCTAATTGCTTTAACAGGAGAGGAGTTAGGAAGAAAAACTAGGTCAAAAAAATCGTAGATCACAGAGAAGAGCACTTCTAAGAAAGATCCAAGGCTGGGCGTGTTGGCTCACACTTGTAATCCCAGCACTTTGGGAGGCTGAAGTGGGAGGATAGCTTGAACCCAGAAGTTCAAGACAAGCCTGGGCAAGATAACGAGACCTTGACTCTACCAAAATAAACAATAAAAAAATAAGCCGAGCATAATAGGACATTATATAGCTGTAATCCTAGCTATTCAGCTACTCGGAAGCTTGAGGCAGAAGGAGATCGAGGCTGCAGTGAGCCTTGAGTGTGCCACTGCACTCCAGCCTGGGTGACAGAGTAAGACTCTGACTCAATCAAAAAAGAAAGAAAGATCCAGCCAGGCCCCTGGAAAGTCCCTGAGCCAGAGTCGCTGTAGAAAGAGGCCTGCATCTCATAGGAATGAGCAGCAATCGCACCCCCGCCATGCTCACTTACTGGTTGGTAACTGCACAAACACAATGGCAAGTCCAGGGGACAGCAACTGAGGTCTGCACTCAGCCACCATGCTATCAGAGGAGACAGGGAGCTGCACATTTCCACCCCCACCATCCAGGGTCACCTCCACTAGCAGGAACCAAGTCCAACACATCATTTGATATTCAACTGCTCAATAAAGGTCTGTTGTATCAATATATTGATCCATTCTAACACCAAATAATTATCCTAAACAACTATTGGAACCAGATGTTGTATACTTGAGAATTCATTATAGTATTTTTATTACTTTGTTGTCTTTTAAAGCTTCCATAATAGAAGGGCTTATTAAAAATAGTATTTAGAATCACTATAGTGGTCCCTCAAAAAATTAGATATAGAATTACAATAGGATTCAGTAAGTCTACTTCTGGCATAAACCCAAAAGAATTGAAAACAGGGACTCAAATATGTGTACACCCACATACATAAAAGCACTGTTTACAATAACCAGAATATAGAAACAACACAAATATCCATTGGCGAATGAATGAATGAGCAAAATGTAACATATACATACAATAGAATACTGTTAGCTTTAAAAATTATTTTTCTTTCTTTCTTTTTTTGAGACAAGATCTCTGATGCCAGGCGGGAGTACAGCAGAGGCATGATTGTAGCTCATTGTAACCTTGAATTCCTGGGCTCAAGCAATCCTTCCATTTCAGCTTCCTGAGTAGCTAGTACTACAGAGACACATTACCACAAGGTCTTGCTATGGTACCCAGGCGGGTCGCAAACTCCTGGCCTCAAGTCATCCTCCTGCCTTGGCCTCCTAAAGTGCTGGGATTACAGGTGTAAGCTACTGCACCTAGTCAAAAAAAGGAAATTATGACACTAGCTACATCACGAATGAACCTTGAGGATATTATGCTGAGTAAATTAGGCCAGTCACAAAAGGACAAATGCTGCATGATTTCACTTATATGAGGGACCTAGAGTAGACAAATTAATAGAAGCAGAAAGCAAAAATGGTGATTGCCAGGGGCTGGGAAGAGGGAGCAATAGGGAATCAGGGTTTTATGGGTGTAGAGTTTTACTTTGGGAAGAAAAGAATATCTGGATGATGGTGATGGTTACACCACAATATGAATATACTTAACACCATGGATTGTAAGTTTATTTTGTGTATATTTTGCTATAATAAAAAATATTTAAATAATATATTTAGTAGGAGAAAAATTAGGGATACTCCAGGCTACCAGGCATCTTAGGCCCTAAACCTTGACCCTCTGCCTCTGAATCCCTGATGAGGTCAACACTGCTGCTGACTTTCCCAGCCCCATTATTTGGCAGCTGGGCTGGTCTCTGGACTTTCTCTGATTGTCCTCCTCAGAGAGCCTGTTGAAAGCAAGTCCTCAGACTCCACCCAGAAACTTCCTTCTACAGCAGCCACTTCGGCCAGTCCCATAAAAAACCACAAAGTCCAGGTCCATGTAGCTAGACCCTAGAAGCTGGCCCTGCCCTTTGACCACCTTCACTGAGATTTCTCTGCTTAAAAACAAAAGTAGATTTGTTTGGGTAGAAGTATTCAGGATGCTCTTTTTTCCCCTCTCAGTCTTCTGGCAGGATTAAGGAGTGAGGAGGAAAGCCCAAGTGAGAAGCCAGCTGAATTTTTGGCAAAGCCTGCTGTGGTGGACTGGTACCCAGTTGGGGATGTGCACTCTGTGGTACTCACAAAGAGGACAAAGGAGGAAAGGGGCGGAGTTAAGCCTTGCCTGCCTCTGACACTGGCTCTTCTGACTGCTCCTTCTGCTCTTGCTTCTGGCTTTAAGACCCTTCTCGCTTTCCA
Source organism: Carlito syrichta (assembly GCF_000164805.1). Lineage (NCBI taxonomy): Eukaryota > Metazoa > Chordata > Mammalia > Primates > Tarsiidae > Carlito > Carlito syrichta. The sequence goes on along the minus strand of NW_007249317.1, from coordinate 225,448 downwards.
CTCTGCTTCAAGGTCTAAACCACCGCAGACACACTCTCGCTCTCTCCATTCCATCTTCCTCCCTGCCTATATGTCCACTCACTTTATGACTTTTATTACACTAGAGACTCCAAATCATCAGGAACCCTGAGTTTAAACTTCAGGCTCCACTCACCATGTGTTCAAGGAGGTGGGTCAAGTGTGTCAAATAGGATGACGTGAAATCAGTTGATGTGGAGGCACAGATCACCCACACTTATAAATTGGCCCTGACAACTGTCCCAGGATCCCAAAGGTCTTAGATCTATAAACTTCCCCCAAAGACCAGGAGAAGGGGGAACAGAAGATCAGGAGAAAAGGGACAGATAAGACATAGGGTGTTCAAATAAAGTGCAAAATATACACCTATTCCCTACAGTAGTGATGTGATACTTAGAGGGCCTGTTCCCTTCTGATCCCTGAGAAGCTTGTCATATTACTTTACTTTTAGGTAATCCCTGTAGAGAAAGACCTCTTAGTTTCCAACAACAAAAACAAATACTAAATAGTGTATGCAGAAAAAAGTGTATGCTATAAAGGATCCATTTGCTCTCAAGACTTTCAGAAGGAAGCATGCAGTAGGCTCGGGGGCTATGCCCCAAATCATATTTCATTAGCCTGAGGGTTGCAGACGACATGGCCCACACGGCCAACACTGCTCACACATAAGGCTTCTAGACCCTCTGCCACAGTGGTCTCTAGAAACCAGATGCTCTTGCTACTCTGCTAGCCAAATTGATTCCACACTATCCCTGACTCATTGCAATTCCAATTCAAAGTCTGATTGGTGGGCCAAGCCACATGCTCATGCCCTGTTTGCAAGGGCTGCTGAGCAAGTTCCCAGGGAACTGGCAGGGCTCTTATTTGGGAAATGCTCCACTCACGGGCACAATATTCATAGGTCCTGGGCAGCCAAGAAAAATGAAATAAGGCCCCTGGGGCTACTGCTGCCCACCAGAATGTTCTGCTACTTTCTGCTGCTCTACGGCAATGCTTCAGATAAAGCTACCTAGAAAATTAGATTCAACAGGAAAAAAACAAATAATCTCATTAAAAAGCAGACAGAGAACATGAATAGATACTTCTCAAAAGAAGAAATATAAATAACCAAAAAAACCTATGAAACCCGGGCTCGGTGGTTCAGCCTGTAATCCCACGCCTTTGGGAGGCTGAGGTGAGTGGATTGCCTGAGCTCACGGATTCGAGACCCACCTGGGCAACTGGGTGAGACCTCATCTCTACAATAAATCAAAAAATTAGCCAGGCGTGGTAGCGCGCGCCTGTAGTTCCAGCTACTCGGAAGGCTGAGGCGGAAGGATCGCCGGAGCCCAGCAGGTCGGGGCTGCAGTGGCCAGGAGCAGCCACTGCACTCCAGCCTGGGAGACGGAGTGAGACTCCAACTCAAAAAAAAAAAAAAAAAAACCTATGAAAAATGCTCAGCATCACTAATCATCAGAGAAATGCAAATCAAAATCACAATCTCACACAAGTCAGAAAGGCTAGTGAATAAATAATCAAAATATTTAATGATTTGTTTATTAAATAAATAAAAACAATAGACAGACCAGCTATGCTGTGGAGAAAAGGAAACACTCATACACTGTTGGTGAGAATATACGCTAGATCAGTCCCTGTGAAAAGCAGTTTGAAGATTTCTCAAAGATCGAAAAATTAAGTTTACCATTTGACCCAGCAATTCCAGCCTCTTTGGATATATACCCAAAGAGGCATAAATCGTTCTACCAAAAAGACACCTGTACTCATATGTTTATTCCAGCACTATTCATAAATGCAAAAGCATGGAACCAACCCAAGTGCCCATCAACAGTGGACTAGATAAAGAAAATGTGGTACGTATTCACAATGGAACACTACACAATCATTAAAAAAGAATGGAATTGTGTATTTTGCAGCAATGTGGGTGTAACTAGAGGCCATTATTGTAAGTAACAGAAAACCAAATACTGATTATTCTCACTTATAAGTAAGAGCTAAACACTGGGTACACATATACATAAAGATGGGAACAACAGACACTGGGGACTCCTAAAAGAGGGAAGGGGGCAAGAGTTGGAAACCCCCCAACTGGGTACCATGCTTACCACCTGGGTGATGGACTCAGTAAAAGCCTAAACCTCACCATCAAGCAATATACCCATGTAACAAACCGGCACATATACCCCTTGAATAAAAATAAAACACATTTTTTTTTAAAAAAAAAAGGAAGTTAGATTCTGTCTTTGCTAAGAGGAAAGCCAAATATGTGAACTCATAAAGCCTCCGTTTTACCAAAAGCACCCCACGGCCTCATGATGAAGAGCAAATTCCTTAGCCCACCCTTAAAAGTTGAACAGAACAGGGCCTAGTCTTCCCATCCAGCATGTCTCTAGTGACCTCCCAAAATTCTCTACCCTACCTCGAGCATGCTGGTCAGTGCCTGGTCTCCATCCTGAGATGCAGCACTCACTCCACCTTAGATATTGTTGTTCATTTCACATCCCAGCAGGGCCATCCCTCGCCTTCTGCTACCCTGATCCTACATCCCTAAGCATATCCTGAATACAGATGCCCTTGCTCATTAGCGTGGCCCTGGCTGTCGCTTGCGCACTTTCTGAAGCAGGACATTTTTCTAGGAGAGCCAGGGAGGACGAAATCGGCAGTTAATTCCTCCCCCAGTAAGCAGGCTGGCAGAAACAGAGGTGGCATCTTAACACCTCTCAATAACCTGGGAGCATTGGCATATATGTATCTGAATAGTGCTGATTGTGTGTTAGGTATACTCTGAATCTTACAAATCTTCATGACAGCTCCATCAAGTAAACATCATTTTTCTCATTTTGCAGATGGGAAGTTTGTGTAACTAAGCACAGAATAAGGGACAGACCCAGGATTTGAACCCAGGCAGACTAGCTTCAGAGACAATGCTCTTAACCACTAGCCAGTTACTGAGATATCTTTATTTCATAATGAAAACTGAATTATAGTCTCTATGGAAAGGTATATTCTAAAATTTTTAGAACAAATGTTCACAAAACATGTTAACATGGAGAATCGTTCAATAGAAGGAAGCTTTTCAATGTTTCTGTCTCTCTGGGTACAGAGGCTCACACAACTAATTCCAACACTTTGGGAGGCTGAGACAGAGGATTGCTTGATTCCAGAGTTCGAGATCAGCCTGGGCACCATAGTGATACCTCATCACTAGAAAAAATAAAAATAAAAATAAATTAGCCGGGCATGGTGGTGCACACTTGTAGTCCCCACTACTCGGGAGGCTGAAGTGGAAAGATCGCCTGAGCCCAGAAGGATGAGGCTGCAGTGAGCCCTGATGATGGCACAACACTCCAGCCTGGGCAACAAAGTGGGACCCCAACTCAAAATATACACACATTTCTGTCTCTAACTTTAGTTGAGGAGAGTTGGAATAACACACACTGTACTTCCTCTTGCCCTCCTTACAGGAGTCAAGTCAGATAAAGCAGGTCAGAGAAATATCCACCACCTCTGTGACACAGAAATTCACATAAAAACACCTCACAAATTCAAAAGCTTCTGTGAAGAAACCAAACTTTCCCTCATCTCCTCAATTCAGTGGTATGCTAATCATATCTGAATGCATGTCTGAGAACAAACTCAGTTTTCAAGAAAATACTAAGAGTGTGGGATAGATGGTTCTCCATATCCTAGAAATCAAATACTCTTATTTGAATATTTATAGCAAGAGGTTATATGGCAAAGGCTAAAATTTTACAGAGATTCTTCCTTTCTTCTTTTTCTCTCTGTATATTCTGTTCATCCAAGGAGGTTATTTTATAAATCCATTACTGAGTTTTTTATTTTCTTTTCTCATCAGAAATACAGTTTACTTTATTTTTCACTCACTTAAATATTTTCTACATAAGATGGTAATCTTCTGAGTACTGGTATCTGTAATAGTTGGCATTTTCCAGAAAAACAGAACCAATGGATATGTAAATATATAAGAAAAGATTTACTGGGGAAATTGGTTCATGAGATCAGGAAGGCGAAAAAGTCCCACCCTAATCTGAGCTGAGCAAGTTGGAAAACTGAGGCCAAAGGCCTGAGAGCCAAGAGATGCTGAAGCTAAAAGCTGGAGGAGGAGAGTGGGCTGCCCACTGGTGTAAGTCTTGGCAGGAGACGATGGGTGTCCCCGCTCAAGAAGAGAGAGGCGGACTGGCCCTTCCCTGCCTTTTTGTTTCATTCAGGCCTTCACAGGATTGGTCTCCGCCTCTCCATATTGGTGAGGGAATCTTCTCTGTCTACTGACTTAAAAGCAAATCTCTTCCAGAAAAACCCTCACTCACACAAACCCAGAAATAACGATTTATCATCTATCTGGCATACCAGCTCTCTGTTTTAGCACTCAAGCTGACATATAAATTAATTATCACAGTGTCTGATAAGTAGTAAAATCTCAAAAATGTTACGCTTTCAATTGCCATTGAAGGAAACCATAAAATTACCCCACAAGTTCCTTATTTTCTGTTATTTTAATGTGGGTATTAAATTTGGGGCCCTCCATCTTCCAGTGCCTTCTGGAAGCAGGCACTACATGAGCAATTTCTTCTAAATTTTTGTTCTAGAAAATGTTTTGCCCATCCTGAGGAATTGGAATTATAACCAATGAAATGTTGGTCCTGTTTTTCATTTTGTTTGGACACCAGGAAACTCAGTGCCAATTTGCAGGTAAACTATATTTGGATATACACATTTTAAGGAAGGAAAAAACTGTATTAAAATTGTAAAAAGAATACAAGTCATGTTTAACTTCTGCAATTACAAGAGGTGCTCAAAGTTGTTATCATCAGCACCCAGACACTTCTGACAAGTACTTTGAAAAGTGATGCATAAAGCCAGGTATTGTGGCTCAAGTCTGTAATCCTAGCACTTTGGGAGGTCGAGGCGAGAGGACTGCCTGAGTCCAGGGTTTTGGGACAAGTCTGGGCAACTTGGTGAGACCTCGTCTCTACAATAAATAAAAAAATCAGCTGGGCGTGGTGGTGCACGTGTACTGTGGCATGATCACAACAATCAAAGCTCACAGCAGCCTCAACCTCCTGGACTCAGGAGATCCTTCCACCTTAGTCTCCTGAGTAGCTGGAACTACAGGTCCACGCCACCATGCCTGGCTAATTTGTTTTACTTTTTGTAGAGACTGAATCTCGCTATGTTTTCCAGACTGATCTCAAACTCCTGGGCTCAGTCTGCCCACCTCAACCTCCCAAAGTGCTGGGATTACAGGTATGAGCCACAGTGCCAGGCCTAGCGACAACTATAACTGGAGCTATTTAGAATTTCGTGACTCTGAGCTCTAAATTGCCTCTTAGTTCTAAATTCTCCCTTTTTATCGCTCCTTGAAAATGGCTATGGGCACTTTAAGTGTTTTTCTTCTTTCAGCTGGCATGATGCGAACCTTTGTCAGTAGAGGGCTCTGGAGAGGTCTCACAGAAGGAAAGGATTTTGCTTCCTGGTTACAGTGCTTTGTCCTCCAGACTCCTGCAGAGCTCACAGCTTCCCCAGAGTCTACCCACGTGTGGCTTCCCCAGGGTCCAGCACCTGCAATAGGGGCAGCTTCTCCAGTGCCCAGTTCGCAGGAGGCACAGTGGCCATCATCACCCAGCAGGCAGCAGGTTCCCCCATTGCCCTGTGGGCAGATTTGTATCAGAGTTCCTTTGGTGAGAGCTGGGAGAGACAAGGAAAGGTCTTTCCTCATAGGTTTCAGAGCGAGCTTGGTCTGCCATACAAGGTGCCCCAAACTGGGTAACTGAGCTGGTGTGAACAGCTTTCTCCAACACCCTGGAGGGCAGATTTTTAGCAAGTTCCTGAGGGCTAATTTCTAGATGATTCTGCCAGCAAAGCATCTCAGGGACTCTTCTGTCATCCAGTCAGCCTCAGCAGTACCCTCTCCAAGGAGGTCTGGATCTCAGCCCTCTGATACACTTAGCACGTGTACATTTTATATTTCCTTCCTGCCTTGACATCTACTCAAATAAGTTTCACCCTTTGGTTCTATTGTTTTTAAATTTTAGATTTCACTGTTTGATTGTGTGTATACTTTCTTTGGTCTACATTAAATTAGTTGAATAATTTAAAGGCTATTACTTAATTGAAAGATATATGCAAATAAGGGTCATGCCTATTTAGCCTTGCTATGCACTATTCCCGGAAAAAAACTAGACTCAATGCAATAAATCAATTATTTTTAGGACGACAATGAGGCTGGTGATCCTAAGTCATTCCATCTCAGGTTAGATTTTCCTGTAACTGAAATAGGACCCTTCAAAGTTTAAGTGTTAATACAAAGAATAGTAAAACTATTAGAGACACCCAAATTAAAATTACTTCGGATTGGCAGTAGTGGGAAACTGCCAGGGGGAGGGGTTGGTAGGATTGGCAGTTGAGGGAAACTGCCAGGGGAGGGAGGGGCACACCTTATCAACAAGGGTACTTGCATAATGAACATTTGTATACCTAAACCCGAATTGTACCCCACATCTTTAAAAAAAACAATTACTTTCTCCTAAACAATTCCTGAAACTGTGGACTATCCCACCGTAAGAACTGATTCAGGAGATACTAAACCCAGATTGATGGGTAGAGAGATGTGGAAAACTGTAATGAGATACAACAGAGATTTTCAAACCTGAGTCACAGAGCAGAGCATAACAATTTCATATTAACATAGAAGGGCTGATGAGCACTGTAATGATTAAGAAGTAAGGTCTCAGACCAAATTCCCTGGGTAGCTCCAAATTGAAAACTTCTCAGTTTAGCCATCAATTCCATTACCACTGCCTGGGGAATGTGGTGAGAGGCACTCCAGAGCTGGGCTTTAATTCAAAACCCCAGGCTCTGCTTCGTACTAATTATATGCCCTGAGCAATCCCTTAACCTCATATCTAACAATGCCTACTTCCCAGGGCTGTCATGAGGATAAAAATAAGCCCTGAATATGCATGCCCTTTTCCCAGTGCCTGCACATAGGAGGTCAGCAAATGTAATTACTTTCTTTCCTTGTCTTCGTTTCCTAGGGCTGCCATACAAGGTGCCCCAAACTGGGTAACTTAGAACAACAGAAATCTCTTGTCTCACAGTTCTCTGAAGGCCAGAAGTTCAAAATCAAGATGTCAGCTTGGCCAGGCTCCCTCTGAAACCTGTAAGGAAGGACCTTTCCTTGTCTCTCGCAGCTCCTATAGCCCTAGATGTTCTGAGACTTGCAGCGGCATCACTCCAATCTCTGCCTCCACTTTACATGGCATTCTCGCTGTGTCTCCCTCTGTGCATGTGCATCTGTGTCCAGATTTCCTCCTTTTATAAAGACACCAGTCACATAACCTCATTTAAACCTGAATAACTCTCTGAAGACCCTACATCCAAATAAGTTCACATTCTGAGGTATTAAGGGTTAAGACTTCAAGATATCTTTTTTAGGGGGACACAATTCAACCCAAACTATCCCTCCTTCTTTTTCTGCCCAGAGTAACAACCTAGCACTTCCATCTACAGTGAACTATCAGTTAGCTACTTAGAGGACAATTTCTGCCTTACCAGTTTCCAGAATATGGGTTATACTACGTCTATACAGACAAGGCAACTTAGAAACCCCTTAAGTTTTCTCTGAGTACTGGCCTTAGCCTCCCTCCCTCTAGCCCCTGCTGGCCTCTACCTACTATCCCTGTCCCCTCACTGCCAGTCTGCACTCACCAGGTGCTCTTCTCCTTCCTTCCCTTCTTAATAATGGTTGCATTAAAATCTCTACACTCGGCCAGGCGTGGTGGCTCACACCTGTAATCCCAGAATTCTGGGAGGCTGAGGTAGGTGGATTGCTTGAACCCAGGAGTTTGAGACCAGCCCGGCAACATAGTGAAAGCTCCTCTCTAAAATAAAAAAGTCAAAAAAATTAGCCAGACATGGTGGTACACATCTGTAGTCCTAGCTACTTGGGATACTTAGATGCAAGGACCACCTGAACCCAGGAAATTGAGGTAGCCATGAGCTGTGATCACTGTGATCATTCCACTGAACTCCAATCTCAAAAAAAAAAAAACGAAAAAACTCTGTCTGCCACACATGAACAATCTATAAAAAGCAACAGAGAAAGTGAAAAGGACATCTTATCTCATCTGAAGGAAAGCCCCCACCCCCATATTTCTATGCTGAAGCCCAAGTTTTTAGTTGAAATGTTAGAATTTTGGGGAAAGATCATACATTTTGCCACTAGCTTCTTCATATGCATTTAGGGGTAAGAGTAATATGAGGGCATTGGGTTTCTCTGTGAAGAAGAAGAACACAAGGGAAGAAGGATAGACAGTGTACATGCATGTGTGCAGACATGTCAGTGAAAAACTAGGATGCTGAAAGGAGTTTCTAAATCTTCTTATAGGCCAAAAGTCTTGGCAAAAATTGACCCATAAGCATTCTCCTTTTCTCTCTTTCTCTCCTGTTCCTATTGCAAGTAAACTTGTTTCTCCCACTCAAGAAACCCCCAACAGAAAAAAGGAAGAAATGAGTCTAGGCAACATAGCAAGACCTCATCTCTACAAAAAAAAAAAAAAAAAAATTAGGCAAGCATGGTGGCATGTACCATAGTCCCACTCAGGGGACTGAGGCAAAAGGATCACTTGAACCCAAGGAGATCAAGGCTGTGAAGAGCCATGATTGTGCCCCTACACTCCAGCCTTGGTAAAAGAGAGACCCTGAAGAAGGGGTGGAGGGGAGGAGTGGATGGTGTGTAAAAAGCAGCTCCACAGTGGGTAGTCACCTGCATGGTCTCCTTTAAGCAGGGGAGGATAGAGATTCTCTAGTCTCAAGTCATCTCCCTATCATTCTCCTCAGGTCCTAAACTTCTTATCACTAGGATCATGTGTAACTTCAAGCCATCTATCTCCTCAAGACAATTGATAAAAATAAAACACTTCTGGGGAGAAGTATACTGCCTCTTTAATGTCCCCTAATATTTTCATGAGCACTTATATTCACTGGGGGTCACCTCAGACAACAGCCCCAAGGGAATAAATCCAACTGTAGTCATATGTTTCCTTTGCTCTCTGCTATATCCTCAGAGCTGTGCAAATCCCTAGACATAAAACGTGATATGAATCTGCCTCTATAAAATGGAAGAAAAACAGTTCCTAGAGCATCATCATACTGTGAAGAATAAATGGCTTAATACACCTAAAATGCTTAGAACAGAAGAACAAACTTATGGCCTTCACAGAAACATGGATGGAGACAGAAACCATCATACTAAGTGAACTATCACAGAAAAAAATACCTGAATACCACATGTTCTCACTCATAAGTGGGCCCTGATCACTGATCCCGTGAGCACAAGGGTGGAATCAGCAGACACTGGACACTGATAAGAGAGGGAGGGAGGGAAGATGGATGGGGGGGGCATGTGGCAACACACTGGCCACCTGGTTCACTCTCAGGGAGAGAGGCCCAGCCAGAAGCCCCATCTTCACCTGCATGCAACCTACTTATGTAATAAATCTTCATTTGTACCCCACAACTCGAAAATTTAATTAATTTATTAAATGCTCAGAACAGTTCCTGGCATATGTAAGCTGCTAGTAAATAGTGGCTATTATTACTATTATTAATGACTGAGAAAACATACAAGTAATGGGAGAGAAGAAAGGTCAGGAGAATTGCAACTGGGAGGACTGAAGGAGGTGATACTGAAGGGGAGGGGCCTGGGAGAAAACAGGTGAGGGGCCCAAAAGGAACTGAGAGCAAAAATAATTTCACCTATGACACAAGTGCCCCGGGCACACAGAACTCACCAAGGCCTGCAGAGGCCACAGGCACCGAACTGTGGCCATCATTTCTCTCCTGGGTTGAGCATGGAACATGTCTCTAACTGCTTGGCTGCGGCCAGAGAGGCACGGCAAACGCAGGAGAGCGCAATGGGACGAAGCCTCCATGAACTAGAATGTGACTGTGTCCCAGAATCTCTGAAACTGAACCAGATAAATAGGGAGCACGGGGCACTGTAAATTAGATGTCCTGGATTCCCAACTTGGACCGACAGGATACTCTACTATCGCCTAACAAAGAGACAAAGTGCTATAGACAAGTTTTGCAAAGTGGCTCATGAAAAGTATTCTTATGGTTTGGGGGCTAAACAGAGGTGAAAAGATTTCTTTAGGATAATTTTCTCAGAACTTCTAATATACACACTTGCGTCATGCATGTCCAAGGGTAGATACTGTGCCCAAATGTATTTGATTTCCCAAATGTATTTGATCAGAGAAGCCTGTTTTAGTATCTGAACTAGGGTCCTTCTGGAAACCCTTGGGTTTTAGGTGAATGCTAGACAGTGTCTCCTACAGCAAGCCATCTAGGCTTTCTGAGACCTCAGTTTCCTTATCTGAAAAATGAAGAGAGACTCAATCAGTGATTCTTAACTGATGTGAGAAGCTGATGAAGCCAATGGATCCTCTGCATCTAGATGGTTTTATGTTAGACATCTGTCTGACTTGTTTATTCCCTACAATTTCAGGAGTCATAAGTCCCTTAACTGTAAGGTGTTCTACGATCTCTTCCATCTCTAAAATGGTGAAGATACCTGAAGTATAAGGATACAGATGTAGATGCCCATTGTTTCTACCTGCCCAACATCCCTTTCCTTTGCTTTTGTTAACAGCACTACAGTCTCCCTTTCTGAAACCATCTCTTTCCCACTTCTCAGTCACTGTTTCAGGAAAAACTAACCAACTCCTTCCAGCTCTGGAAGTGGGCATGTCACCCAAACCTGATCAATAAGAGTGCTTCATTCACCTGGCCACAGTGAAGGGATCATGGAGGGACAATGCTGATGAATGCATTCTCCAGCGTAGGACATGTTGGAGATATGAGATATCAAAAGGAAGGAAGGAACAAGGGAAGGAGGGAAGGGGGAAGGGAAGGAAGGAAGAAACAGAGGAGGGCAGGCGGGAAGGGAGGCAAAAACCACAGAAAGGAAAGTCTTTACACTGTGGCTACTAAACTAGCAGATTGCAAGCCTATATCATGGTAGCCATCTTTCATCTGTCTTTGAGCGAGAAAGTGATTCCTGGTGACATTGGCTGTACCATCTCCGAAATCCATGCCTTCCTCCAAAATATTCCATTTATGGGATCTGATAAATATCTCTTTTGTTTAAACTAACTTGCAACTCAAAGAGTGCTGAATAGTTCAGATATCAATCTTGGGATTCCCAGGGCTGCTGTGAGGCTCAATTAACAGGCTCACGGTGTTAATGCTGAGTCTACATTCAACAGAAAACAACCGTGGGAGGACATTAATGGATGACTGGACATTAGTAAGTACTGGCAGGACCTGACCATTAACCCATGTGACCCGTGCACCAGGAAGGCCCCAGAGACTTCAATTAATTTCTTCTACCTGCTCCCTGCCGCCCAAAGTACCATCATGGAGCATCTGTAATCTTGGCGGGGGGTAGAGAGGAGGTGTGGAGGGTGTTGCAGAGCCTTTTGAGAATCTAAAGAAAGGGATCATCTCTTCTTTGAAAAATAAGCAAAAATATTTGCATGCATTTTCAGGGGTTTACACACTCCCGGAAGCTCCAAGCAGACTGCCTCTCAGGGAGTCTTGGAACTTCATCCTCTTACTTTGAGTTGAGAGGAACTGCTCAACTTGTCAACATGAAAGATCTCAGTTTCTCAAAGGACTTCAGGTGGAAAGGAAGGGAGGTCACTACCAGCACAAGAAGGGAAAGGAGGGTGGCACAACAATCCACAAAAACTTCAGTACTTAAACAGCATGAATTGGTCATACTAACCCCAACCTGTCCTTCTCAGAGCTTTTTAACTTAAAGGAAGGGGAGCAGCAGAGCCAGAGCCCCCTTAGCCAGATTTGTAATTAACCCTGTGGCCGAGGGTTTTGAGTCCTGTTAAAAGTGCTCTCTAGGAAGAAAACACATCAAATTCCTGTCAGTCATTCCCACCTTATCCCAGGTAATGTATTTTAATAAGGAAAATTAGGGATGCTTTAATAAAAGCAGAAGGGAGTGTTGTGACAACAGATGTCCTCTGCAGTGTCTTTATCTGGGTCAGTATGATAGAAGAACTCGTTTCTTAAAAAAAGCAACTGATTCTAATTTTTGAAACATTTCATTAAATCACTGTTTTATGGTTATGGTCTTCTCAATTGCAGGTGGTTTTCTAAAAAAACAAAAATAGCCAAGGCCTCACAACTGAAAAACAACTAAGTTTATAGCCAGCCTTAAATTTAATAGCAAAGTTAAAAGCTAATGGTTTGACAAGTCCTCACCCATTTTTTTTCTTCCTGAACTTGAAATGTCTTTAGCAAAACTAGCCTCTTCCACTGAAGCCCAGCTGTTCTATTCCAGCCACCACCAGGCCTGCGCCTGTGATCTGACCCAGCCCTCATGGGTCTTCCTGCACATCTGATGAGGAAGGCAGGGAGTACAGGTGACCACCTGCAACTCAGCTCCTAGCCTCAGTCATTCCACCAAACCAAAGTCTCAGAAATGTGTCTCCTGCCCTAAAAGATCTCAGATCTAGGGTCCCCAGTCAGGAGAGCTAGACGGATCTCTGAGAAAAACATGTTCACAAGGCGGCATCTTCTTGCCAAGAATAAGAATGGTCTCTGTGTGCCTATTTCAGTCTCAAGCTGAGAGTAGATAACAATTTATATTTGCATGACTCCTCCACAGCCTGGAAAGTGTTTTTCTTTATCTTTCTGCCTGTTCGTTATGCTTGGAACCCCAGAGGAGAACGAACACATTAAACCTGCTCCATAACAACTGCGTCTCTCTTATTTCCACAAGGCCCACATCATTACTCTTCATACAGATGCTGTCTGAAATTGGGGCTGGGTCCTCAAGTTCACTTCGAGGGTATACGAGAGGAAACAAAAAAAACTAGAATTTGCTTATGCACAATTGTGTAGTTATTTTTACATGTTGAAACTTCAGTCACCTTCAAAGTACTGTCCATTTGACACACTAAACCTATCAAGATGCTTTTTCCACTGCTCAAAACAGTTTTTGAACTCATCAATTTTGATACTTTTTTTAGTGCTTGTGCCATTTTTTGTTTCACCTCTTCCACATCAGTAAAACATTTCCTTGTGAGGACTTTTTTCATCTGGGGAAACAATAAAAAAAGTCTCTCAGGGCAAGCTCAGGTGAATAGGGAGGGTGGAGCATGGCGGTCATGCCATTTTTGGTGAAAAACTGCTGAACCCTCTGCAGTGTGGGCAGGTGTGTTGCTATGGTAGAAGAACCGGAAGAACCAGCTACTTGTGTGCCACAACCTGGGATGTTTCTTCTGCAAATTATAATGCAACCTTCTCAAAATTTCCAGTTAAACACTTTGGTTGATCATTTGATCTGGAAGAACAAATTTCAAGTGTACTACAAGAAGCCCATCCTTCAAAAGGTAAGTCTGTGTTCTTTTTTTAAGGATTCCCTCCTGTAAGGGCCAGGAGTGTGACTATTTTGAAAAATTAACCAGTTATTTATTATAAGAGATGAGATTTTTACATCTAAAACACAAAGATTTAAACTAAGTCATTTAGTTTCATTTTGTTTCGAAAGGCCTGTTTCAGAACCAAAGTCAATCAGCTTGTCATTTTCTAATAGGAAGCTCATTAAAACCTGAGAAACACCTTTGGCAAAGGCCATTAGCTTACATTTAATATAAACACTTGTCAAAGATCTGTGTTTCTGAATTACCAGATACCGGCACAGCCTCAGACATAGAGTGTGGACTTCCTCACAGCATTACTAAAAAGGATTTGAAAGTACATGGTGTTTGTATTGGTGTCTCCCCTTCTGTTTTAGCATCCTTATGCACTTTATAGAATCCACTGGAAGCTTCTCCGCCTTCTCTGCCCACAGACTCCATCTTCGTGTTGCCTTCTGGCTGACTAAACCCTTGCTTCGGCAGCCTCCAAAGCCTGTCCACATCAAAGGGCACTGGGCTCCAAACTCCCTACTCAGGATGGCAGTTTTAAGAGGCCATGTACAAGAAGAATCTCAGTCTGTTAAAAAACAGTTCCACGCTTTGGGGACGTCAGTCGCCATCTGGCAGGATACTGTTGCCTCTCCCTAGCAACTGCTCCCACATCCATGTCTCTGGTTACCTTGCCTGCCTCTCTAGTTACCAGTACTTCCCATCTCCAGCACACCTCCAATACCGCCTCAGCAGCTTGCAGCTTCCTGCATACAATCCCAGAACCTCTCGAAAGTGGATCCCATTGATTCTGTCTCTCGGATCACAGACTGACTCTCAGCACCAACTCTGCTTCCAATCCTGCCAAGCCTACAGATCTGTGAGTCAAAACCCCCAGCACTTTAATTCAGTGTGAAACAATCTGATCAATCAGCCCAATGGACCTCAATCCTGAACATTCAAATCACCCAGAAGTCTTTAAAAATTACTAACCCCCAGGTACTAGCCCCAATATTCTAATTGAATGGGTCTAGGAAGAGGCAATATTTTTTTAGGTGCCAAAGGTGGTTCAAAGGTGCAGTTGTGAATCAGTGGTCTAATCCAAGAAATGCATAATTTCTCATCCAATAATGACTGGACAGACACAAACATTAAGAAGTTGCCCCTGTTTAATTTAAATAAGTAATTCCTCCAGATTTTTTAATATTTTCATAAAGATATTTTCAGAAAATCCACCCAATTTTTTTCCCCTAGGACAATTCCGTGGAACTGCTTCATTATCTCCTTAACATAGACTTTGTCTATGTGTCTCCCTGGTTGACTATGATGCACCTTTGGAAACTACCACTTTTTCTCCATAGCACTATGTAAAACTCCAACAAAATAGTCAGTTATATAATAAAAATGTCATTAACCATTTTGCCAACTAAAGTTTCACAGGTTTTCACCGAGTTTTCCATCTCTTGCTAGTCAAGGTGACATCCGGGCACTAGCAGCATGTTAGAAATACAGACTTGATGGCCTCACCCCAGACCAACTGAATCAAAATCTGCATGTTTAACCAGATCTGGAATGCCTGACTACATTCAAGTTTGAGAATCACTACCCAGAAACTGCTTTTCCCAATCTTAGTGTCAGAATAATTTCTCTTCAGCTCTTCCTGTGTGGCTTAGTCCTGTGCTTCACTGAATTTCCCTCTGTGAACACTCTGCTCCCACCAGACTGGCCTATCTCCAGCTCCCAGACCTGTGCCCGCCCTCATAAACCCCATGCCAACATCTGCAAAGCCCTCTCCCTTCCTCTCTGGCCAAAGTCAGTATTCCCGTTTCTTAGAATCCCAACAGAGCCTCTCCTCTCCAAACCCCCCCTAGAGCTCCCCAACCCACAGTAGTCTTGCCTGCCTATAATTTTATAGCACTATCTACACATCACCCAAATTGTGGCTGTTTCTATTTTATTATTTAATCTTTATTTTGTCCTTAACTTTTCAAGTACTTACACCTTCTGTCTCCCACTCGCCCAGCACTTATCAGCCTTTGTACCTGCTATGGGCTTTGCACTTAACAGATTCAACAAACATTTGGTGTTTGGTTTTGAGTTAGATCTCTGATAGCAAACTGTATAAGACATAAAACCTATAAATCTGTGTCTAGATACTAGTAAAAATTTTACAACCTCTAAGCTTGCTGGTATTAAAGCTTCCAATATGCTGAACACATGAGTTGCAAAATAACATACCATATAAACAGATACTGGGTTATTCTAGATAACTAGAGAAAATAAATATAAAAGTAAAGTGATAACATAATGTTAGGTATCAACTAGCAATGTAAATAGAAACATCTCAAATCATTGTTACTTAGGACAACTAACCAAATAGAAGTCCCTTAGCTCCCAATAGCTGCCACTGGCCAAAATGCATTAGCAGTCAAATCCAGGCCTATGAAATGCAAAGAAAATATATAGGCCTCCTGCCTCTGAGGGTATAGATAGTCCCTGAATCATTCCATTCCACTCCCAGCTAGAATGATCCTGTGCATTGCAGTAGGAGTATTCAGGGGTGTTTTATTCTAACTCTTTTCTTATTCTTCTTATAGCGTTTATACATATTTATTGAGAATTAACTATGTGTTCTGTAGTAGACCCTGGAAATATGAAAATAACTAAGACACTGTCCTTGCATCAAGTTGTTCACAGTTTCAGTGGGAGGAGACCTAAGTTGGTTATTTCAACACATTGTGGAAAATACAGTACTGGAGTATTTGTACTCTAGTTAATATAGTGGTAGAGTACCATGTAATACACATGGAATTGATAGAGTACAAGGAGGGCTTCCCAACCCAACCTGTATCAATCAAGGTGGGCCCCTTGGAGATGGTAGTATTTGTGCTGAGCCTTAGAGCAGGCAAAGGAGTTAGCCAAGTGAAAGATGAAGAATCAATACTTCAGTTAGAGGGAAGCATGTAAGGAAAGGGAAGGAGTAACTGATATCATGGTATATGGAAGGAGCCTTAGGTAGTTCTGCATTATAGAAGGTAGGAAGTGAAGTGGTTTCCTCCAGAGGTAGTGAGTGATTGCTACCTGATAATCTTGGGTGCAGAAGACTTTGTACTTTATCTTAAAGGCAAATGGAAAGTGTCTAAGCTCAAAAGAATGAATGCAGTTTCCAAGATCTAACATGCAAAGTAAGAGCAGCTTAGATTCTAAGGGAACCACAACTACATTAAATGGCATAGAATTCTAGTCAACCTGGTTATGTAGACACTGATTCAAACGTTTCATGGGTCATCTCCACAGCTGAGTGCTGGAGGAAATGATCTCTGAGTTAAATCTCTTGCAGCCAAGCTTCTATTTTCTGATTCCAAAATGCCCAACAATTCATGCACCCATGGCATAGATCTGTCCTTTTGAAGGGACAAAAGCATAGCACAGAACAGTTACCAAAGTGTTATCAGTGTATAGTAGTAAAATGGAAATTACATTAAAAGTTCCTTGAAATCAAAAACCCACAGAGCACCCAAGCCTGCTTATTCTCATTCTCGCTAATTTCTCTTTCCAGCAAACTGCACTTTGTATTCCAATTATGGCTCATCATTTCAGGAAAATTTAGGTGTTTATAATTTTTTTATTATTTGTATTTTTATTTAAAAGTTTTCATAGATTTTTTTTATTTGCGGTCAATTGTTACCTGCTTTATACTTGTGTATACACACATGACACACATACACACTCATACAGATTTTTATTCAATTTTGATAGGTGAGAAGTTGGTTGATTTGAATATTGGCATTTTGTGAAATTTTTTCTCAGTATAAAAAATAAATTATTTAGTCTAGGTGTTTAAAACCATTAATACAGAAGAAAAACACTGGGAGGAAGTAACTCTACTTGACTCAGGGAGGTGACAAAATAAATTATACCAAAGTTATATATAAGCTGGATTAATTCAGCAACCTGCCTTTTAAATTAGTTAACCATGCACACTACTCTCCCTAATGGCTTCTAATCTGTACTGGACTTTTCAAAATAAATGAAACTGATTAAAGCAGCTCTCTCCTGCCAACCTCCCCATACTGGGATGCAGTGCTGTCTCCTTCCTTCTCATCTGAGCAGGTATTGTTTTCCTAATAGTGATATTGTTTGTTGGAGATGGGGCAAATGCCCCTATTTATGTTGTTTTTAGTCTTCGTAGGACCTTATAATTCGGTAATCATTAGGAAAAATGATAATGGTCATAAAAGTTAGAATAACAGTAAAGATGTACGTATAAAACTTTTAAAAGATTTAAAAAGAAGACCTTTCCACTTGCTACAACATACTGGACCGGAGGACATTATGCTATGTGAAATAAGTCAGACTCAGAAAAAATATTTGATCTCACTTACATGTGGAATGTAAAAAAGAGGTCAAATATAGAAAGATAGAGAATAAAGCAGTGGTTATCAAGACTGGGGGTGGGGAGGAAATGGGGAGATGTAGCCCAAATGATGCCAAGTGCGAAATAGGTGGAATAAACAGGTCAAAAGCCCTAATGTACAACATGGGGACTGTAGTTAGTAACTGTGTGTTGTATTCAGTTCTTTGCTAAATGAGTAGAGCACAGCTGCTCTCGCCACAGGGTCAATGGGTATCTGTGTGAGATGATGGATATGTTCATTTATTCACTACAGAAACCATTACTATATACATATATCTTATAACATCAGGTGGTATAGCTTCACTATACACAAAATATTATTTTATAAATAGATAAATAAGTAATTGCTTGCCCAGTCAAAAATAAAGAAAGAAAAAGAGGAAGTTATAGAGCAAAAGAGTGAAGAGACTGGGCCAGACAAGATATGACTACCGCTTTCCCTACTTGCTAGCAAGATGACTTTGGATAAATCATTTAGTCATTCTCAGTTGCCCAATGTGCAAAATGGGAGTAATAGTAGGAGATTCTGTCCCATATTGTTGTTGGTAAGACTTTTTTGAAGGTAGTTTATATGCAGCATGTAAATCAGAATTGGTCACATAGGAAACTATATGTGCTAGCTATTATCATCATCATCATCATCATCACCATTATTATAAGGTGCCATAATAGTAATTAAATCCATTAATTTCGAGCCGGGCTCGGTGGCTCAGCCTGTAATCCCGCGCCTTTGGGAGGCTGAGGTGAGTGGATTGCCTGAGCCCGGGGGATTCAAGACCCGCCTGGGCAGCGAGACCTCATCTCTACAATAAATCAAAAAATCAGCCGGGCGTGGTAATCGCGCGCCTGTAATTCCGGCTACTCGGAAGTCTGAGGTGGAAGGATCGCCGGAGTCCAGCAGGTCGAGGCTGCGGTGGCCGGGAGCGGCCCCTGCACTCCAGTCTGGGCGACAGAGTGAGACTCCAACTCAAAAAAAAAAAAAAAATCCATTAATTTCATTAATTCTCAGGAAGTAGTTTCATGGAATCTATCACAGAGTATTTCAAACATACACACACGCGCGCACACGCGCACACACACACACACACACACACACACACACACACACACACCCTCCTTTTCCAGCACTTCTGGGAATATCTGTATTACTGGGTGAGAGGGAGAGAGGCTCTTCTCAAGATATTACATTGCAAAGATTAGTTGTCAGAAAAGTACAGTTTGGCAGACACTGTTGGTTTAGTGACCTCACAGCACTTCTAGGCTTTTCTCTAGTTCCTCTTCCAGCTTGGAATGACCACGTGACACGGTTCAGCCAGGGAATATTTCTCTCTTCTTCCTGCTGAAATGATGGTTGGGCTGCAGGAGTCTTCCTGTGGCCATGAAGGAAACTCCGAAAGAAGCAGAGACCTCGGTGCTAACATTGCTGAGCCCCTGAATCAGTGCAAGCAGCAACCCACCCACAGATTTTTTTTCCATTCTATAGAGTAAATATATCTTTACAATCAAGACATTGAATTTTTTTTTAAGCACATACAGCCAAAGCATTCCTGACTGATACATGTATAGACTATATTGCTCTTGAGACTGCCCAAAAGACACCTGTCTGCAGCACTCATGCTTACACATTGCCACCGACGCCTTATTTCTTTTCCTAGGGTAAAACCAGGTCTTTGGTGTGTTTATGCTTCTGTGTTCAGCCTTCTGCATTTCCCTCCCTCAATTGAAACCCAGAAATCTCCAGGGAATTCTTTCTTCCAAGCCTCCCTCATTCCATATTCTTGCTCTCAAGCGCTGATCTCACTTGTAACTGTTCATGCTGCAGGCTCCTCATCCTGCCTTTCAAGAAGCCACATTCTGAGTAACCAGCCTATGCGTTACTGGTGCTTTGAAATACCCCGACACAAACATCACAAGATTTTTCTTCAGAAATAGGGATGTTCATCTTCCTACTGAAGACAAATGGACTATTTGTCTCCTTTTATCTTATTAGTTTTATTATCTTGACCAGTTTTCCTAGTCTTCAGTGGTTCTCAAAAAAACCCTCTTGGAACATCATCCTAAGTGAACTAACTCAGGAACAGAAAACCAAACACCGCATGTTCTTTTTCATAAATGAGAACTAAATTAAGGATCTGCAAAGGCATAGAGAATGGCATAATGGACACTGGAGACTCAGATGTGGGAGGAGCAGAGGTACAAAAAAAAATCACCAATCGGGCACAGTGTGCACAGGTGGGGGTGGTGGGTACACTTAAAACCCAGACCCAAGACTACCTGTCCTCCCCAAAGCTACTGATTTTTTTTTTTAATCCTCCTGCTCAGTCATTCCTCTGCCCCTCATTACTATCTACTGAAGTTTTATTCCAACAAAATTGATAAAGGTAATGCAGTTTGTAAATAGTGTTTCCAAAGAGTGTTTCCAATTATCATGTTGTGTTATTATTATTCATACAAATTGTTTACTTAAACTAAATACATTATGAACATACTTTTCAATCATCCAAGACTTATTTAAGATAGTACTTCTTCAGATCTAAAATTATTTAGCTACTTTGATAAAAAAGAAAAAACTGGGACTTGAACGAAGTGATTGATAATTTTATTTTCTTCACAAAATTAGTCCATATTCTGGAAACAAATGTTTGTCTGTTTCATATTATATGCAAAGTCATAGTTATCATGGCCAAACCACAGTGTCAGTTAATAGCATCTACTTCAGTCTGGGGGCAGGAGGGGAGACCTGTATTCTGCCATCAGCAGAAAGATGAATTTTGTTGGTCTTTGAAAATCAGAGGATTAACTAGTGTTTGGGGGGAAATGTTTCAAAAGATACAGAACCTGTCGTATTTTCTGCTTCGTGGACTAGTAACATAAACACTGGGAAGGCTGTTATGAGTATGTTCCAGCTGTCTGCTAACAGATGAGGCTTTTGAGGTTGTGAGCTAGAGAAATGACAAACACCATTCTGTGTTTAATAAGCCATATACTTTCCAGTACTGAAGAGTACCCAGGACAGAGAGTTAAAACTTGATAGAAAAAAACAAAACAAAACACAAGTTCTTCCAAGTCACATAAGACCCTACAATTGTAAAGAAATCACATTGGATTGTGAAGGAAGCAATTGTGAGAGAAGACTTTTTTTAAATTCACTATGTTTTATAAATAGGAGGGGGTTGAGCTGAAAATGTTAAAATATTCAAATCATCCAAATTACTATTTGAAAATGATTTAGACCACAAGGGACAAAATGCAACATATTAATTTGTTTTCTAGTTATATATATGTATTTCAGAAATTCTTCCCAGTTGACTATCAGGAATTCTTCCCAGACAAGAAAAATTTTAAATCATAATAATAATAAAAATAAAAGTTGTTTTCAAACCACAGCTCAAAAACATACCAAGAATGGAGCAAGTATATACATAACTCAAGTATAACATAATCTTCAGGACACATATTTCTAAAATAAAGAACAGACAGCTTGGATGTGGATGTTGGCTCTTACTGTGTTAATCTGGCAAGTAACTTAACATCTCTGTGCCTCAGTACTGTAACCATATCCACAAAATGCAGAAAATAGCTAATTTGTAGGGTTGCTAAAATAAGAGTAAAATGAGTTGGCATTTGTACAATGCTCAGAACAATGCCAGATGCATGACAAGTGATACATACAAATAAATAACAAATAATAATAGCTGAGTGGCTTACCTGATGCGATAAATTTGGCCTAATCAGTCAGTGCAAAGAGTCATAGAAGCCTCCAGGCTAACCTCTTACCTCATACAAAAGAACCCCCTTAAAAATCCTTTGATACATTTGAGGAAGGGGACACTTCTTCCCTGTAATTCCCATCTTGAACTCTAAATCTGAAACAATAAGAAATAAATCCAGATCTGCTCCCATATGACAACTCATTACTTAATTTAGGAACCACTATCTCCTCTCTTCTTCAAGTCGAGCATCATCTACTCAACCTCTATTCACCACACCTGCCTCTACAGGCTCTGAGTTTGTCAGTTTCCCCAATAAAAGTGGAGCAGGAAGTACTCAGATGTGGGCTGCATGGAGTATCTGACACTTTCATTGTGGACCCTTGACTTCTATTAGCTGATGCCCAAATCACATTCCCATGCCTTAACATCCATGTCACCCGATCACCTTTGACTTAGCCTATGGTTTATA
This sequence comes from Carlito syrichta, assembly GCF_000164805.1. Classification (NCBI taxonomy): domain Eukaryota; kingdom Metazoa; phylum Chordata; class Mammalia; order Primates; family Tarsiidae; genus Carlito; species Carlito syrichta. The sequence goes on along the minus strand of NW_007249317.1, from coordinate 203,383 downwards.
ACAAACTGGCCTCTTGATCTGCTGGAACCAAGGCACTCAGTTCCACACTTACATTGACATTGTAAAGCTTAGACTCAAAAATGTATATTTATCCCTATTAACTAGTCCCACTTGACTATTAATCAGGACAAATGTGTGTGTGTACAATCTGATTTAGTACACCAAATCAGATTTTAAATGCCCTGGAGGAAATTGTTTTCTTTTTTTTAAAGAAACCAAATGATGAAAATTTTGTAGAGCAAATAACTGTCCTTCAATTGATCTTTTGTGTAAATCTTACAACATATTAAATTGTCCTAAAACGGGATGCAAATATATTAAGTTTTGGATTATACCATATTATGTTATTACAACAGATCTGCCTTCCTGTATTTTGAATGGGCTAATACTGAAATTAGTTTATTCTCCCTGAATGTACTGAAACCAAAAGATTTGAATGCAGAAGAGAGAGCCAGAAGGCCACAATATGACCAAAAAAACTATGCCTGGGTCTAAAATTTGTATAAAGTACAATCTTCACAGAGCAAACCAAGAGTTAATTTTCTGTTTTAAAAGTTCCCTCCCATCCTTTTTATACAAGTGAAATAATATAACAAAAAACCTATATAACTACTAAAAATATGAATGTCTCATATTTATTTAGTTTGCACTGAATTTGATTCCACAGCTGAATCATTCTCTTCAACAGTTTTCTATCAAGTAAGGCCTTGGGCAATGCCTTCTACAGATGATGTCATATTACCGCTCGCCTCAACTCTGATGACACCCTACCACTGTCACCCCCAGAGCTTCACTGACCCACCCACCTGTACTCTCAATTCCACCTATTTCTCCAAACTAATGCTGATGAAGAAGGAGATTGACAAGGTCTCAGATCAGTCTCATGACATGATGATCAATAAATATCTAACCTGTCTGGTTGAGCTTTGGGTACCAGAACTGAGCTGCGCCCTTCCCTGACACTTAGCATTCTAACTCAGATTCTGACTGAGACTTTCTATCTCCTGATGGAAGTTGAAGTTCTTCCCTAAACCTAGACACTTAATTAGGGCCCAAATAAGTTTCCCAGCCCATTACCAAATCCCTGTTCTTCAGTTACTGCCTGAGATCCTGCCATAACCAGAAAGACATTCAACCACTATCATGCTACTTCCCAATAGACTTAATAGACTTTTAGTATCAGCACTCCTGCCCAAGGATCTCCCACCAGACTGGAGACTGGGCCCAAATCTACCATGCATCTTTCACCATCAATTTAAACTACTAATACCAAAAAGGAAATTGAAGAAGAAATGTTCAATCCCATGTATAAAGAAAGCCTCGACTTATTTTCTAAGGCATAAAGGAGTTGAAAATAAATAAAGATACATCCCATGTTCCTAGGTAAGAATATTAAAAATGTGGTTGTTTCAATTCTTTCAAAGTTACTGGTAGTTTGTAGATATAATTTGGACAAATAAACTCATCAAAACTATCCCAAAGTTTATCTAGAAGTAAAATGAGTGTGGAGGGCTAAGGAAATTTACATAAAGAAGAGTTATAGAGGAATTTGCACTACTAAATTTGAAAACAGACTATAAAGTCACAGTATTTAAATCAGTGTAGTACTGGCTTAAGAACACCAAGCCTATCAATGATGGTGGGGTTGGGGATGGTGACCCTAAAAGTTTTTAGTATATGTGAGGACTTACAGTATGATACATGAGGCATCATATTAGTAGGAAGCAAAAATAAGATTCAGCAATTAATATTGGAGAAACTATTAGGGGAAAAAATATTTGAACCTTTACTACACACCCCTTTATTTTCATACAGAAAAAAATCCTGTATGAAGGGAACAAAAAGCAAAGTATTTATTGCAACATATATTTATTCTAACATATTTAAACTTCAGTAACCTTCAAAATTACTCTTCATTTGATGCAATACACCTATCGAGACACTTTTTCCACTGCTCAAAACAGTTTTTGAACTCATCATTTTTTTATGCCTTCTAGAGCTTCTGTTATTTTTTGTTTACCTCTTCAACATCAACAAAACATTTATCTTTGAAGACTTTTTTCACCCAAGGAAATAAAAAAAAGTCACTCAGGTGAGACTGGGTGAATAGGGAGGGTGGAGTGTGAGAGTCATGCCGGTTTGGGTCAAAAACTGCTGAACACTCAGCGAGGTAGAGACAAGTGTGCTCATAAATCACCCATAACAAAATGAGCAACGTGTTGAAAGACCCCCCAGAAAAAATTCACTGAAGCCTAACGAAGCCTCTCCCAACCCTAGTCACTACACTGATGTAGCTGGGTTCCTAGAACACTTACCTTGTGGGAAGAAGCTTGTGCTACAAAGGGCCTGCCCTCCAAAAAATAATTCTGATTTTTTTAGGGTCTCCCTTCGTATATAGTAAGTAAATATGGGTTTTCTTTAAAGAAATAACAAAGTAGAAGAAAATGTACAAAGATACTTATCCTATGAGGGGGGAATCTTTGAAACTAAAAAACAATGAAAGTAATTACAAAGAAAGATGTTGATAAAATTTTTATTAAAATAAGGAAAATTAAAAGACTACCAACAGGAAAAAATTTACAATGAGACAAATAGTTATTATTTTTAATCTATCAACAGTATTTACAAATCTGTTAGAACACACAAAGACCATAATATTTAAAATAGACAAAATATATTTACAGAAAATTTTTAAAAGAAAAAGAGGAAATATAAGTAAAAAATAAATTTTAAAATTTCAAACTTAACTCACAAAGAAATGCATGTTAAAATAACAATGAGAAATAAAGAAATAAATAATTTTTTCAAGAGAGAAGAAAAGCCTAAAGAAAAAAATGCAAGAATTTTAGAGTGAGACAAATGAGTTTAAATACAAACTCTTACTATTACTAGCTATGTGAGCTTGGGCAAATTATTTAACTCTTCTAAGCCTTGGCTGCTAATCTGAAAAATGGAAATAATGATAGAAATGTATATGGTTGCTTTGAATATTCAATAAAATAAAGTATTCAGCACAGAACCCAATACATAAGCACTTAATAAGTGTGTGCCTTTCTTCAATACATAGCACTCATGCAAAAGATAATTATAGACTTATTAGTGAGTGACAAGGATTCTATTAAATGCTGAGGATACCCCAGGAGAAGAAATCAACATCATCTCTGCCCTCAGGAAGATTACTATCTACTAGTACTGACAGACAATTAAACAAACTGTTACAATTCACAGGAACCAGTGATACTTAAATGTAGTTGCTAGGAAAACTCATAGGGCAGCAACTAACCAAATCTGGGGTATGGTAAGAAACCAAGGCCACAAGGTACTGAGGAGTCTGTCGAACGTGTTATACTTTTGTTGGCATCAGTCTACTTCGTGGGGAAATTTTCTAATCCACAAAACTCACATGTGGAAGACTGATGGCTGGATTCATCCAAACTTGGGATTTTTCCCAAGCAGATGTGAAAGAAACTACATGATGACAAAAGAGTTGATACAGTCAAAGGAGAGACCAACATCATAAAATATAAACTCTAAATAGGTTGAAAATGAATTAAAGATAGAAGCGGGTGGCAGAAAAAAAAAATAAAGAAAGAAGTAAAGTCATCGAGGATCTGGAGAGCCTGATGAAACAAAGAGCAAGTCTAGAGGCTGCGTTCAGAGGGAAAACATCTGGAAGTAGATGAACAGGGTTACAGTAAAAGACCGTTATAAATTAGGCAAAGCCCTGAGTGTATCCAAGTCACTCAGGATATGACAAAGCCTAAGGGCCCTCAGAAGGACACAAGCCAGGTGCCCACCTGATTGGCTCCTTTAGGATGCGGAATTAAAGACAGGACAGGAAAAGGAAACCTACATTATCTTTAATTATTCAATTTCTAAGAGTAAAAGTAAGAGATAAGAGATGTTGTTGGTTTAAATTTTTTGGTTAACTTCACAAACATATATTTAACTTCATCAAGAAAAGTTGTAAAACATAATCCCCTGCTAGTAACAGTATCAGTCAGGCAATCAATACATACTGCGGCATGAGTTTTTAGAGATAGATATTTCAACACTAACGAAATGGACTCCATCTTACAATCGCCTTTAGCATGGTGAGAAAATGAACTCAGGGAATAACTATTAAAACTTAAGATGGAAAAAAAGAATCCCTTTGACATATTTATTTCATTAATTTAGAAAGCTATTTCTAGATCATTAAAATTCTTTAAACCTATAACCAAAAAGAAAATGAGATTAACTCTAGAACTGTGGATAGGAGCTACAACAAATTTATAATGTGTTATAATAAAAGTGAATATCATAGAAAAATTTCCATTACTTGTCGCCTCCCTAGTACCACCCACCAATCTCCTTGGAAAGGCAATTCCATTTCAATATATCAATTTGAAAAAGATGTGCTAGAAGCACTGAAGTTTTAATATCACACCAAAAATAAAACTTTAGGCATGTAAAAGCAAAAGGTAAAGTTCTGATGGTTCTGGTTCCTTTAATAAATAATTAAATAATAATGGAAATGAAGGAATAATTTCATTTTAAAAGTTCCAACATGTCCAGATGAAAGTCCATTATCTAAAAATGGCATACTAAATGATATTGCTTTGGGGCCCTCAGCAATTGATCCAAGGAAAAAACCCTTCATGGTTTTGTTTAAAGTAAAATTTCCTCAACAAATAATACATCCGTATTTTTCTGATTATTACCCGTACACTAAAAAACTTGGAAATAGACTATTAAATTGAGAACAAAGAAATTGAGCACACTGAACTGTTGACAATTAATTTATTCTACAAAGTAAAATTCTGTTCATCTTGTTCCTTCATATCTCCAGTCCCCTAACATCCTAAAGTCCTATACCATACTAACATCCAACTAAGAATACAGGAGAAGCATAACTGTGGTTAACATTTTCTATCTCCTCTGCTAAGTTCAAATCACCATCCCCATCAACTAATTTGCCATAGAGAGTGGAATGGGAATCCTTACCAACAGATCTGGTGGGACAAGAATTCTTGCAGAAAATTAATTTTTAACTTTTTTTAAATTGTCTTTCAGTGCAGCTTCCTCTTTTAAACTTGAAGTTGGTACACAATGAAATACTATTCTGCCTTTACAAAGAAAGAAATTCTGCTATTTGCGACAAGATGGCTGGAATTGGAGAACATTATGATACAAGTGAAATAAGCCAGGCACAGAAAGACAAATATAGCATAATCTCACTTATATGTGGAAACAACAACACTAGAACTCAAAGAAGCAGAGAGCAGAATGGTGGTAGCCAGAGACTGGGGGTGGAAGTGGGAGGATGGGGAGATGATGGTCAAAGAATGGGAAAGTCTCAGGTAGACAAGGGGAATAAGGTTTTTTTTTAAATCTCTAGTGAAGTGGTGATTATCGTTAATAGCATTGAATTGAATATTTCAAAATCACTAGAGTAAATTTCAAATGTTCTCACCACAAAAAAATGTAAATCTTTGAGATGATATGTTAATTATCTTGATTAATTATTCTACATTGTTCCATAACTCATCACAATACTTTTACCCTACAAATATATACTATAAATTGTCAATGCACAATACAAGCAAATAAGTAAAAGTAAACTCGTGACTGGGTTTATTATTCTTTTTGAGAATCACTTTTATTTATCCTGTTTATATATGTTTTACATAAAAATTAAGACCTTTAATTGAAACTACAAAAAAATTCTTTAGAAATATTCACTTAATTGTTGAGGACCTAGAAACCTTAACAGATAAGTCAACTTTTGATATTGATATTTGAGATAAGCTTTAGTTTTAAAATCATAATAACTTTTGCAAAATAATAGGGGAAAAAGAGAAAAGATGCACACATACTCACACAAAGAATTTTTTATGTTTTTTTAATCCCCAAGTGGCACAGATGCTATCAATCAGTTTATTTCTGAGTAGCATGAAAGTCTGCCAATTATTTTTCTCATATTGAAATTTTCAGGAAGAATTTTTTTCTATCAGATTCAAAATTGGGAGGGGGGAAATTGGGGCAAAAAACAGACTAAATGGTTTGTATATTTTAAGCAAAACCTTGTAAAATATACTCACGAAAGGATTAATGTATATGCAACAGCAAAAATATTATATCTCTTCACCTCATGTCTCAGGCATTAATTAGATGATCTTAAATGTTTCCATAAATGACTATCCTCTCATTTTAGAATGAGAAATCTGGCATAAGCAAGAGGGTATTTATTCCATATTTCATTCTCTGAAATAAATAACATCAAGCAACTTTTCAACCTGACACAGAACAATTAAACTGTCACAGACCTGGGTTTGTAACCTCTCTGTCTTAATCTGACAACCTAATCTCCAAGATTCAGTCTGAAACACTTGCTGGCAAAAATATTTTATGAACTATTCTGGGAATTATTCAAAAGAAAATAATAAAACATATCACAATGAGTAATTCCTCTTTTTAGAACACCAGAGTAAAATCTTGCACAGATACAACTAAACAGCAGTGTCCCTCTGAAGATAAATTTAGCAATAATGCTTTGACCAGGAAAATCTTCTCACAGTGAGATATGTAAGAAGAGATATAAAACAATAAACATTCATTTGTCCTTTTCCTCCCTGAGGTGACAATGTAAGAAGGGCTTATCTACGTTTATTCTGGATCGCAGCATAAATTTAAGATAAGCTTTTCCTCCTATAGACAACCCACTTGGTATAAAGTTTTGGCCCTGGTTCCTCTGCTCCTCCAAGTTTTTGCCCTAAGAAGAAATTCTTCATGCTTAGAAAAAAATTGTCATAAAAATTATGCGTGTTTGGAAAGTGTGACTATGACATGGCATTTTTTTCTTTAAAATTAGTCATTCCAGAAGAAAACAAATCATTAAAACTTGCCCTAAATATCAAAGGTTTTATTTCAGCAAAAATGTTTTGGGATTCATATGTGCATCAAAGTAGGTAACAGAGTTTAAACTAAGAGAAAGACTAAAAAGCATTAACCAAAATAACAAAATGACTAGATAAATATCAGCAAAACTACTCATAAACGAGTTTTCTACTCTCATTGAAGTTCCAAATACAAAGTCATACTAATTCATTTAGTTGGTTAAAAATGATAGTTTCTCTATATATCATAATAAAAATAATCAAATATTTTTGCATGTAAACATTTTGTATCTTGTGCAGAAGGTAACAATATATCCTTCTAGTCTTGAAACAAGATTAGATTTTTCAACTAAAAATGTGATTAGGAGAATCATAAACATTGAAGAGAAATGTTTTACATTCACTTTGAAAATATACTGTTCAACATTTGCCAGAATCCCTGTCTTACCTTCATTCTTGGATCGATGAAGCATTTAATCGTGTCTGATTTCCTTCAGCTAAACCAATGAAAGTTATATCAACCAGCAAGAATTGTTCTTTAGAAATGTGAAGCTTTGGTGTTAAATGTGTGCTCCCATGCACAACTAGAAATCTATTGCCAAGGGGATAGAATCTTTCTTCTGCAACAGTAGTTGCCCTTTTCCCAAGTTCAAACCAAAGACCTTTTGGAGTAAAGTTGCTGAAAAAACATGCCCAGGATAAAGTGCAAGTACAGGTTCTTTTTGTAGAATGGGACTGCCTTTCTTTGATAGAAATGAAACTTAAAATTAGATTAAAATTTAGATTTAGAATTTGAATGTAACAATCAAAAGGTCTTTTAAAAGTTCTTTTAGCCCAAATTTCATAGGAAATATTGCTGAAATATGTGACCTATAAATTTAATAAACTAAGTAATATCTGAAAAGTATTTTGGTTCAAGTAGTTTATAGTTCCCATGTATTATATCCTCTCATTTTTCTGCTACCTCCCTTGTCTATTTTTCATTGCTTTCTTTTTTCCTCTATTCCTACCCTTAGTTTGGAGAAGGTTTCATGATTCAACCTTCCCTTTTTATTTCTCTCCACCTGAATGTTTCATATCACAGCTGTATAGCACCCTTTATATTTTACAATGATTGTATTTGATTCTTATAACCATACTGTGACATAGCCCCAAAGGAATTATTACCTTCCATTCTACACCTACTTGAAGTCATATACATATTAAGCGGTAACGTAAAAATCTCACCAGAATCTTCCAATTGTCTTTACCCAAAGAGACCAAGGCGACAGGGACTACATCTGTCTTTTTCATCAATGTGGCCCCAGCAATGAGCACAGTCCCTTGCATATAATAGGTGCTCAGTACGTATGTACTGAATAAATGAACAAATGAATGAATGATAGCTGTACTTTTAATATTTGTATTTGAACTTAGTTTCCAACATGCTTTTATGTATGTGACTTTCTCTGATAAATACATATTTTATAAATTTGAAAGATTGACTATTTTAGTTCTTCAGTTTCTCAATGAAGAAATTGTGGTTCAGAAGAACTAAAGAATTTTATTCATAAATTCAGTAGTCATGTCACCCTTACAGACCAAAAAATACTAATGCTAGAAAAGTTTTTAACCTCATATGAACATGTGGGATATTTTTACTATAAAGTTACAATTAGGATTAGCATATTATTGTTAATTATTTTATCATTCCGCATAGTCCAAATAGTATATGTGTGTATACTATTAGTATACTATTAGTATTAATGTGTGTATACTTTTTCCATATCCCAATAACCTAGCACACATAAGCGGATATATATTAATTAAAAATATAAATTAATATATATCCGCTTATGTGTGCTAGGTTATTGGGATATGGAAAAAGTCTTACGTATTTTTACTAACTGATTGCCTCTAAGCACTACATTGAATTAAACCCAGTTACTCAGTTCCTCCTAAGTTTTAAAATATACAATTCAAAGATCAAAGCGTTCTAATAACTATTTAAACTAAAATGATAGTTCTTTGTGTCACTGATCTATATTAACACTCTTTTACATAAGAACTATTCATGACCTGAAACACGCCTAGCACATTACATGTATGTTCATACACTTGAACATGCACACACACTATTTCCTGCAATATTCATCACAATTTCAGCCTTGCCTTTTGGCCCTCCAGATGGCCCATTGGTTCTGTTCTAACTGAACTCCAATATTCTTCTTTCTTAATTGCTGACTGCCAGCAGGAGCTGTTTGTGACAGCTGTTCCCCCACAGTCAGCTGCAACATCCGGTTGCCTGTGTTAACGTTTCAATACAGTCTAGGCTCTTCCACTGCCTGCCCGGCTCATAGTCATGACCAGTCCTTGATTTTCTATGCAGGAAAGGGAAAGAGGCAACATTAATCATTTAAAATATCATCATCAAAGGAAAATTATTTAAAAGAACAGGAATTTTATACCAGGTGAAACCTGTGATCTCAGTTTTTTGGTCTCTTATAGCAGCAACTAGACTTGGGGAAGAATGTCGTTATCAAGAAAACAATGTGTATTTCTAATTCACTTATTCACTCATCCATTCATTTATTCAATTCTTTCATTCATTTGTTCAATTATTTTAATGGAGAATGTCGAATATATGAGACCCCAACAATGAGCACAGTCCCTAGCTGAGGGCTGGGTAGATTTGGAGGATACTTCCCACCCAAAAAAGAAAGAAACGCAAGTCACTGTCTCCAAGGAACATAATACTGAGACTTCCAGCTGACTAAAAAAGACATTCTCTGTCTTCCTGGGCTCTTGCTTCTGTGCCTATTGGCCCCTCTGCTTCTGTGGCCCATCACCCCACATTATTCCTTATGCCATTCTCTACCCTCTCCTCCTGCCTGGCTAAAGGTTTGTCCTCAAGTCTGACATCAAACATTGCCCACTGGAAACCTTCCCTAAACCCACCTACCAGCCACCATTGTTGCCCCTCTTCATTGTATCTTCCACTTTGTCTTTAATCATAATTTAATTATCTTCTATTTTAATTATTTTCTATTTTACTTTAATTTTATTTAAAATATTCTTATAGTTTAAATGTAGCATGTATGATATATCATATATTGTATTTTAACAATATTTAATTATATGTAATAAATATACTATTGCATATGTTGATTATTTACTTTCCATCTCCCCAGAACCTAATAACATGCCTGCACCATTTAGGAGATCTCCAGTAAGTGTTCCTGAATTTTAAAATGAGTTAGCAAATTATAAATCTAAGATAAAATGATGTGAGTTGCTAGTGGTTAAAAAATGCAAATTTTGAGTCTGGTTGCTGGGCTCAAATACTTCTTTACACTTACTAGCTGAGTAAACTTAAACACAGTACAGAGAATAAAGTTGCCTCAAGCAACGAGAGATTTTTGCTAAGGATCCCGTGATGGGTCATTTTATGTGTCAATATGGCTAGGGTATAATGGCCAGTTGTTCAGTCAAATATAAGTCTAGATGTTGCCGTGATGGTGTCTTTTCGATGAAATTAACATTTAACTCAGTAGACTGAGTAAAGTAGATCATCCTTCATAATGTGGGTGGGCCTCATCCAATCAGTTGAAGGTCTTAAGAGAAAAAAACTAAGATTTCCCAAAGAAGGAATTCTCTTCAAGACAACAACATTGGCTGGGTGCAGTGGCGCATGCCTGTAATCTCAGAACTTTAGAGGCCAAGGCCAGAGGATCGCTTGAGCTCAAGAGTTCAAGATCAGCCTAGGAAACATAGCGAGACCTCATCTCTGCAAAAATTTTTTTTAAATAGCTGGGCATGGTGGTGCATGCCTGTAGTCCCAGAGGGATGCTGAAGTAGGACTGCCTGAACCCAGGAGGTGGAAGCTGCAGTGAGCAGTGATTGTGACACTGCACTTCAGCCTGGGTGACAGAGTAAGCCCCTGTAGGAAAAAAAAAAAAAAAAGATAGCAACATAGAAATCCAGCCTAAATTCTTGAGTTTCCAGTCTGCTGCGCTGGAAATCCCCCAAATTCCCCAAAAATCATGAGTCAATTTCTTGAAATAAATATCTCTCTCCACAGATAGATAAATAGATATAAATGTAGCTGTAGATATTTATAGATAAAGATATATAAAAAAACATGATATATAATAGCGTGTATTATATAATTATATTACAATATATTTTAAAATGCATAAATATATAATCATATATATAACTTTGGTTCTGATTCTCTGAAAAACCCCGACTAATACAGATCTATACTAGGAAACCCAAGAGAAGCCGACAGCCTGACTCACACAGAAAATGGAAGCTAGATCAGGCTCATGGACCCCAAGATAATTCTGATGCCCCTTTACCTAAGACCTCAGCAGCAGGCGTGTGGTGTCTCACTCTAGGGATTTGCCATCTGAGTAGTTCTGCAACTCCTTCCCTGTCTCCACCATTCTCCAGTGGCAAGAGACCGATTCCTCATATGCTCAACTGCTTATTTGTTCTCTGCCTTATATCTTCTGCTCACTCATAGTTTCCACTTTTTCATTTTCCATCATTTCTGCTTCCTTGTGACTTTGGTTTGTTGTGACCCTTGTGGCTCTAAATGACTCCATGGCTTTTCTCTGAGTAATCATTCAGCTTTAGTTCCCGTGGCTGGCCTCTTCCTTATCGTGATAATTTTCGGATCACATTACTGAGAGAGAGAATTGTGCTGCCATAGATCATTTTGGGGGACATGTCATGGTATAGGCCTCTGAGCAGCCTATGAATTGGCTGCCCTTGGGACCCATCCCTGGGACATTGAACTGAAGTTAGGGCCAAGAGGCGTAGATGCCAAGCATGGCCATCTGGGACTGTTTCTTCACAGAGAACTGTAAAAAGTGGCCCTGGAAGAGGCTGTGAATACACAATGACATGTCTACAAAAGAGGAAAATGGTAATGGCAGGAAAGGAAGCAACTACAAGACGATGAACAGCAAGGGAATTCTCTCACCCTTGTGGGGGGAGCAGCTGGCACCGTCAATGGCTACAGCACTGACCGTTTCTGACCTACAGTCAGTCACTCTCAGGGACAGGTAAGAGTTGGACATGCCATTGGTTATAATAGTGAGAGGAGTTGATGGCAGTATTCCCAGTGTTCATATGAATGATATTTACATATTATTCACAGCATTCATGGTATTGTGGTGAGCCCTATTATTTTATTAAATTGAGGGGCCTGGATAAACATTTATGATGTGGGGGATGGAGAGAAGAATTAGCATTTGACCAGAAGTAGTCCAAATTCTGGTGCAATGCACCTAAGACTAACTGCCCCCTCCTGAATTCATCTCCTTGACATTAGAAGAAACTGCAGAGAGACTTTTAAATGATCTCAATGGGATCATCATGGGCCCTTACAGATCACTTATAGTTTGGGAAATACTGCTGAACTAAACTATAGCAAGTTCATCACTCAATGGACACATTTTATAGCAACTGGGCTGGAACTGAACAGCACCGGACAGTCCAGTAGCCACTCACTATATGTGGATAACTACATTTTTTCCCTGAGAATATTTTATTTTATTTTATTTTATTTTAGAGTTATGGGGTAAAAGTGAGGATTTACTACCTAATGCAATTAATGTTTGGGCTTCTCGCTGGCCCTCTCTCCCCCGATAGTGGAACAAGTACCCAGTATGTGTGGCTAGCTACATTTAAATGAATTTAAATTAAAATTTTATTTGTCAGTCACATTAGCCACATTTCAAGTGTTCAGCAGCCACATTTAGCAAATGGCTATTATCTTGAACAGCACTGATATAAAACTTTTCATTATCACAGAAAGGGCCACTGGGTAGTGCCTATGTGGCATGCTCACTGTAATGTTGAAGCTGAAGGAAACACAGTCTCATCAGAGCTTTCCTTACAGGAGGATGAACTTGGATTTCTAGGTAAACACTCTTGAAGAGAGTTGCCAGGAAAAGGATGTTTAAGTCCCTCACCTCAGATATTGAACTTTTAAAGAAGCTGATCCATTTCCTAGAAAGTGAAATGAATACACAAGAAGACATGACCAAAGCATCATAGCATAAAGTCATTTTGCAGTTGCAAATCCCATCATATCAAGAGAAAGGTATGCCCAGATATTGGGGCACAAGTGCAGTGTGTAATTCAGCAGCCCCAGGCCAGGCTTGGTGGCTCACACCTATAATCCTAGCGGTCTGGGAGACTGAGGCAGGAAGATTGCTTGAGCCCAGGAGTTCGAGACCAGGCTAGGCAACATAGCAAGACCTCGTCTCTACAAAAAAAAAAAAAAATTAGCTGGGCAAGGTAGCCACACAACTGGAGTCCTAGCTACTCAGGAGGCTAAGGTGAAAGGATCACCTGAACCAAGGAGACCAAAACTGCAGTGACCCATGATAGTGCCACAGCACTCCAGCCTGAGCAACAGAGTAAGACCTCAACTCAAAATACGAACATACATTCATACATACATAAATAAAATGAAAAAACTCAACTGCCCCATATAGAAACCATGAAAATCAGAAAATTGGTGATTTTCTAGGGAAATCCTTTACAAATCTCTGAGAAACAGATTTTTGGAGCTGGCTAAAACACACAGTAAGATGAGGAATGGCAAGTTTAAGAGAGGGAAAACCATGGAATGTGCCAGAGAGTTTGTGTGTCCTCTTGAGGGCAACCTTGTTCTCAGGCAGTGCAGAGGATTCTTACACAGATTTTGAGTGCTGTGGGAAACCCACTTAGATAGAATGAAGTATGAAGGCTGGAAACATTAGAGGAAGCAACATAAGAGAACTCGATAAGCATCTGAAGGTGGGCAGCTTCTGGTCTACAATTGCCAGTGTTGACAGTTACAACAACAGTGATCCCAGGACCCCATCAAGGACAGAGGGAACCAGAGAGCAACAGGGTTCCAGGACTTGAGCACAAGTCCTCACATTTTTTTTTCTGTTTAGTCAACAGTATGATGAATCACATTCTTTTCCTTTTTTAACCTTCTCGTAATGGGAAAACATCTGTCTACAAATAATAATTATAGACTCCAAGAATATTTACTTTACCTTTTTCATTGTAATCTTTATCAGTCAAGTTCTTTCAACCTATTGGACTGGAAACTGGGTAGTCAACAGTGGAGCCTGAGATGATGTGCATGCCAATTTGCCATCAATGGCTCCAGTTTATGCTCTTGTCCAGAATAATTATTAATAGCGCTCCTTTTCACTCACAAAAGCTTCAGTTTGGACTAAATAATATGATTACCTACCCATAATGCTATTCTCAAAATGTGTTCCAAAATGCCAAGGACAAAATGTGTTTTTTGTTCCGAGGCTGGTGGCTTTAGTGCAGCTTTCCATTTCGGCAAATGTCACCTTGGATGGAAGACATGACTTCACCAGGTTGGCACTGCTCACCATTTCAAAACCATTCCTTTTCGATGCCTTTTTTTTTAACCTCTGTACTTCTCAGATTCAATTTTAGTGTCAATTTTATTTAGCACAGTCTTCTTCCTGTCCTTCATTTTTCAATATTTTTTCCTTTGGCTTCCTTTTTTTTTTGCCTCTGTTGTCTATTTTTCTAAATTAACTGTAATGTGTGCCTTCTATTTAGGGTTTCTTTCTTCCCACATCCAATTTGTCTGTCATATTTTAAATGACTACGTTTGAGTAAATGATAGCATTTCACAAACATCCACGGGTAGAATGAGCAATACCTGTTAACTAACCTTTTTATTCTTCCTCAAATACATTGAACTTTAGTCTGAGGGGTTAAAATGTCTAGTGCTTTTAAAAATATCTGAAAAGCCAGATACAGTGACCTGTAGTCCCGACACTTTTTCTGGTTATCTTTTTGTTAGGCAGGAGGAGCACTTGAGCCCAGGAATTTGAGACCAATCTAGGCAACATAGAAGGAGGTCATCTCTACAAAAAATAAAATAATAAAATATCTGAAAAGCAGAAAGCAGTAGTCTGCTGGTAAATGGTTTTCAACCATCTCAGGGGTAGAGGGAGCCCTGATTTGTAATGTTTGTTGATTTTCATCGTGTAAATACTCCCATCATGGGAAATTTCAGGCTATCAGCATGATCTCAACTAGTCTGAAAATTTTTTTTTAAATTTAGCAGTTGGCCATGATGAACCAGCTCCAGCAGACCACAGCAAAACCCTATGCACAGAAAGTTCTTATTTCTGGAAAAAAAAATATATAAGGTTCTATTTGGAAACTAGGAATTCAATAGGAGTTATTTCCATAAAAATGCCAATGAGGTGAATTAACTTGGCTCTATTCCCCTTGCTTCACTGAAGATTATTCCCAAATCCCAAACACATTATTATATGAGGATAGGACTCCAGGCTCCATGACTGTTGCACTAAAGCAAATCCATGGGCCAAAAAGCGTCCATGAGCTGGAACTGAGCCTCGGGGCGGAAAGCAAAAAAAAAGTCAGACACTTTCAGAGCTGTAGGTATCAATTTACTGGCTATTGAAAATCCTTTGGCATTCAGCAGAAGTTCTAAGATTGCCTTTTCTCTGTTCTGAGAGATTGCAGAAGGCCTACAGGTTACATTTGGGATCAGTGACTTTTCACAGATCTAAGCATTATTTCTATTCAAAATTAATTTACAGCTTTGTTTAGTCTTAGTGACTTAATATATAATAGAGCATAAAGCAAGTTAGAGGTAGGTAAAGCCCTTTGAGGCATAAATAGTTTAAGCACTATTCTCATCCATTCAAATGCTTTAATCAAATGTAATTCACTAGCTAGAGACACCAGTGAAGGGCAAAAATAAATGTTTTCTAGAGAACGTTATGTAGCCAATACAACATTACTCCAAACTAGAAATATTTGACCAGTAGGGAGAAATTCAAATGTTGAAAATTTACTGACCCAGATTTATTGAGACAATCATAGGTGTCTGGACACTTCAGTCACATATTTTATTATAGGTATTTTTAAAATCCTGATGCTAAGATGTAGTATAGGAGGGGGACCCAATAAAAACTGGACTTATCTTTTGGAGGGCAGACCCCTTGTAGTACACTTGGAATTTGCTCTTCCAGATTAAATGGTCAACCAAAGTTTCTATCTGGAAGTTTTAAGAAGGTTGCATCATGATTCGTGAGAGAAACGTCCCAAGTTGTAGCAAACGGGTGACGAGTTCTTCCACCATGACAATGGACCTTCTCACACCTCACTGAGCTTTCAGCAGTTTTTGACCAAAAATGGCATGATCCCAGTGACTCACCCCTCCCTATTCACTAATCTCACCCCAAGCAACTTTTTTTTTTGTTTCCCCAGATGACAAAAAGCCCTCAAAGAGAAATATTTTGCCAATGTGGAAGAGGTGAAACAAAAAATAGAAGCAACACTGAAAGGGATCAAAATTGATGAGTTCAAAACTGTTTTGAGCAGTGAAAAAAGCACTTCGGTAGGCATATTGCATCAAACGAAGAGTACTTTGAAGGTGACTGAAGTTTAAACATGCAAGAATAAATATATAATTTTTTATAAATAAATTCCTGGGGGTTTTGGGGAGGAGCCCCCTCATATATACACTACTGAATACTATTTCGCCTTTTAAAAAATAGAAAGAAATCCTATAATTTGCATAAATCTGAAAGATATGTTAAGTGAAATAAACCAGGCATGGAAAGTACATGATATCAGTTACATGGGGAATCTAAAAATGGTGAACTTTTAGAAAAGAGATTAGAGTAGCAGTTATCAGCATATAGAGGGGGTAGGGGATGGGAGATGTTCAAAGGATACAACATTTCAGTTAGGTAGAAGGAATAAGTTCCAAGAGCTCCATTGTACAACATGGTGACTACAGTTGATAAGGATGTATAATACACTTGAAAGTCGCTAAGAAAGTAACTTTTATGTTTTCCACCACAAAATACTATAAGTATGTGAGGTAATGCATATGTTAATCAGATCAATTTAACTGTTTTCAATTTATATGTACTTCAAAACATCATGTTATACACAGATATATACAATTTTGTCAATTTAAAAAGCAATTAAATTTTAAAAAGTAAAAACCCTTATGCTAAACTTTGTAAATATTAGGTTAAAAATAAACTAAACCCTGCATATAGACTTATAAATTGATGCATTATATCTAGAAATAGCTTATGTTTACTAAGTTAGACTCTGTGCTAAAAGTTCTGCATTATCGTATTTAATCTATTTAATTTAATCTATTAAGGACCCTAGGAGATAAATACTATGATCCACATGATCTACATTTTCAGATTAGAAAACTGAGACTTGGGTCTACTACTTACCCAAAGTCACATACCTAGAAAATGGTAGAATCTGAGTTGGAACCAGGCATGACCCAGAGTACCCTCATTTAGCCAAATTATTACCTGCCAAAAGCCTTAAAATCATTTTATACTCTTTGACCCACTTGCTACAAACCTATTCCAAGATAATATGCCATAGACAGACACAAATATAGCAAAAAATTGGAAATGACATAAATGTTCAGCAACTGAAGAATGTTAAATGACCTATTTACACAATAGAGTATTTTTCAAAGAATTGTATTTAACAAGAATATTTCATGAAACAAGAAACTTGTCATATAATATCAAAAAAGCACATTATAAAGCAGGATGTCCAGTATTTTACTATATAAAATAAATATATAGGTGCATAGAGGAGAAAGTTGAAGGAAACACAGCAATGTTATTTCTAATTATCTCTGTGGTTTAAGATGCTGTATAATTTCTACTTTTCCTTCCACATCTTTCAATTTTTTGTGTTTTCTGATGAATAAGTATCATTTTTATAATGAGAAAAGAGTTATCTTAAATCCAACAAAAGCATTGGCTCACACTTATATATCTATAAGTAAACAGTTCATGTTGTCACATCTCATGAAGAAATGCTGGAACTAAAAAGCATCAAAGGAAGGTAACTGGAATGGTCAGAGAATGGGTAATAAACTAACATTATCAGATATTGGAATTATTTCTAAAGTTCTGAAACACAAAGGCAGGGAATGGCACTGCTGGCACAGGCCTGGCTGGGGGTATAATGGATAGAACTCCCAGGCAGGAATGGGGTGGAGGCCCAGGCCAGTTCCATTGTCTCATTTTCCACTTGGCCAAAACCTTCCAAAGAGTTTCTTTTTCTTCCTACCTTCATTCTTTCATTCCCATTTTCTCTTTAACTCACTGTAACCAGGTCTGCCCTCCCTAATTTCCTCCCATAGCTCCACAAAAATTGCCCTCCCATAACTGCCATCAACATTGTCTCTGTTGTCAAACGCAACAGTCATATTCGATCCTTGTTTTATAAGAAGACTTCTCAGCTACAACTGACTCCTTGAACATCCTTAAATACTGTGACATGCCTGGTGACAGATACACTGTCAATCGTCTCCCCAGCAGGCATCACCCCATGTACACATGCACAGTACCTTGCTAGCACAGTGCCAGTTGTGTTCAGAGTAAGGGGGTCTCTCCCTCATCCTCAGGACATGAACCATGTTGGCCTAAGCCTATCCAGGAAATCTCACTTCCTTTGGCTGTAATGGGTTTAGAAGTTGGTACATACAACCCAGCTCTGGAGAAATGGATCCAGAGGATAACTTCCTCCCAGTGTGCAATTCCTGCTCTTGAATTCCGTTTTTGCATTTTGTCTCTGTGACAGCTTTTTTGTAACCATGAGAGGAAAGCTAAGACAAGAGAATCAATAGCTAACACAGAGCCCTGATATGGAGGAAAGTGCTGAACTTAGCAACGTGGAATCCCTTGCCTCCAATTTTTCTGTATGTGAGATAGTGAGCCCTGATCATTTAAGTAACTCATAGTTAGGAGATCAGTTCCTTGCAGCCAAAGGTATCCTAGTTGTTACTGGTATGTTCTCCTGTCTTGGCTTCCCTTCTACACCCACCTATTCTTAAAGCTCTCTCCTGATCTCTCCACACCCTTTGCATGTTAGTGTCCTAGAGTTTCACCCTTGGCTTTCTTCTCAAATTATCCTATTCACATTCTCTTTATGCTTCCTCTATTCTACTTGGATGATCTCAGCTATACATGTTTGCTTACAGGCATACATAAATACTTATTGAGGGTCTATTATGAGGCAGAGCCTGTTCCATGTGCTATGTTCCATGAATGTACTGATGAATAAGACCACTGAGTATATGTGCATATGTATGTGTGTTTATAACACACATGTATACATATTACACATATAAAGAGAGGAGGAGGAAAGGAGTTGAGATTGAGAGTCTTTTCGTGGTTTTAGTTATCCAAATGTTCTCTTTTGCGAAGGTGTTTGTGATTATTTTGCTTATTTTTCTATGAGATTGTCTTTTTCTTATTCATTCATAAGAGATTTTATTCTAGACACTATTCTTTTTCTATTCTCTAAGTTTGTGCAGAATTGAATAGCAGTTTCTTAGCGATTTTGTAAAGCTTCTGGTAAAGAAATCTGAGTCCAGTGTTCTTTTTAAGACTTTTTATTTCATCTTGAGTTAGTTCGAGGGAGTTATATTTCTCTAGGAAGTCATCTATATTTTCAAATGTATCAGCTTAAAGTTTACTGAAACATAAATTTAAGACTATAACTTTCCCTCAGTGTACATCTTTGGCTCTATTCCACAAGTTTTTATAGATAGTATTTTTGTTTAGGAATGGTTATAAATGCCTTTTTGTTTCTATGACTATGGGTTAAAACCTTTTTTCAAAATTTTCACATGTTGATTTTTTTTCTAGTTATCTTTTTGTTAGTAATCTCTAACTTAATTGTATTTGTGGCCAGAAAATATGTTCTGTATTGTTTTAATATTTTAAATTTGTTTAGCCTTCCATTATAACCCAGGATCTATTAATTTTTATAAATGACCTACTTGTTCTTAAAAAGAAATGCATTCTTCTTCTTGGGTGATCTATATGAGATCAAATTTGTCAATATCTTTTTCAAATTTTCTCTCTCTTTATTGATTTTGTTGTTAGTTGCTAAGAGAGATGTGTTAAAAAATATCTCACTGTGAATATTGATTTATTTCCCTTCACAGTTCCGTCATTTTGCTTTGCATATTTTGAAGCTACATTATCAGGTGCATCCAAATTTAAATTTGTTACATCATCCTAGGGTATTGAACATGTTACCCTTATCTCTATAAAATTGTTTTGCCTTAAAGTCTGTTTTTAAATAAATTAATATAGCTGTACCAGATTTATTTTTGTGGGAATTCACCTCATTTACCTTTTTCCATCCTTTTAACTCCAATATTTCTTTGTCATCTCCACTGCTTTTTAAATGGTTCCATAAAATTGCTACCACTGTAAATGCTCTGATTATAGTTTTGGCTTCCGAAATAATAGTATTTACTTCTCAAATGAAACAAAAAACCAGAACTGGCATTTCTGGAATTACGGTTTGTGGTTTTGAATATGATTGGTCTGCTATGGTAAGCCCTGTTTTTTTCTAAAGATTAGTTCTTGTTTTTACTGAGCTCACGGGCTCTGCTGGAAAAACATATTTGTGTGGGTGGATGCCAGGGCAGGAAGAGGGAAGATGTGGCCAGGAAAGGCAGTGCTGGGTAAGCAATGCTAAGTGTAGGGCAGGTGTGACACTTTCACAAGGGACAAACAAGTAATTTATGCAATTATGCAAGGCCAGAGGGAGAACTCTGGTGGTTACTTATCCTTCTAAAGGCAGCTATTTGTCATCAATCAATCATTATCTTGCTGAATCGTTGCAGATTTTTTTCAAGAAAAAACCTGAATCTAGATTCAGGTGAAAAATCTACTGAGTTTGAAAATTTGGCAGCTATTTCACTTTTTAAAGTCCATGCAAGTCAAATACATTATGTCGGTTGCCTACACTCACAGATCCTGGAAGAGAGTACACTTAGAGGAAGAGAACTATTGGAGAAGGCCTTTTCCCAACCCTGTTACCCTCCCAAATGGGTTAACCACTCCTCCTTATAAAGGGAAATTCTTCCTGTGAAACATAAACCTAGTGCTCTTTGGAAATGAGTTTTTGAGATTCTTGATCTGATCAACTACTACAAACAGCATATTGCACCAATTATCTTTAGGCAAAAATGGAAAACCGTAGGAAGAATAAGTGTTCACAATAGAAGAAATACCAAAAGACTGCCACCAAAACAAAACTCAAAGGCCCCTATTGACAACATTATGCCAGCATCCACATTTGTACTAATTTCACTAACCTCAGCCCAGGTTAGTACAGTCTGGAAACCAACTCAGTCCCATCTCTCTCTAATTCATTCAAGTGCTTCCCCTACTAAGAAAAAAACATGAAAAAAAAGAAAAAAGAGAGAAAAAGATGCATATATATATATATATATATATATATATGCAAAATATGCACATGTGCATACAAAGTCCTTAGTTATTCTGCTCATTTGTTATTATTTTAAAATTTAAAAAATAATGAAATATGTGGAAGACTGAGGCGGAAGGATCACTTGAGCCTAGCAAGTCAAGGCTGCAGTGACCATAAGCGTGCCACTGCATTCTAGCCTGGGTGATGAAGAGTGAGACGACAACTCAAAAAAAAAAAAAAAAAAGAAATATCCCCAGGGAACCTTTAGAATATACACTGCCACCAAGATAGGGTGATTCAATGACTAACTGAATAACAAGCAGGGTTTTTTTTTTCAGTGAGGGTGGGGGGAATTGAGCTCCTACTGCTTGCAAATCTCTCTTAGGAGCATTTATATATGGTATCTTGTGTAACACTCAGAACAAAACTCCGAGGTTCTTCCATTTTATAGTAAGAAAACTGAAACACAAAAAAAGATCAATGGCTTGCCAAGGTCACAGATTTAATAAGTGCTAGTGCCAGGATTCAAAACTAGGTCTCCTGTGTCGAAATCCTGTGTTTCCACTCTATCACACCTTCTCTGGCTGACAATCAGATGAGCATCTCAGCTCCAGCAGCCTGATTCTTAGATAGCCAAGACTTCTGACAAAGCATAAGGGCTGGGAGGTGCCAATGTCAAGAACTCAAAACGGCGTGAAGTCAGAAATGAGCAGCAGGTCTCACAGCATGTAGCAAGGGCAGGTCTCTGGAGGGGTGCAAGAAAATGCTTATGTGTGTCTTTAAAAAGAGCCCAAACTGTCATATCTTACAACATCCCCCTTCCCTTCCTTCCACACACAGACCACAGACCCACATTATTTCACTGAACATAAAAAGTCATTGTACCCCATTCAAAGCAACTAATTTTCTACTTCCCTTTTGTCATCCATCCCCTTCCACAACCCAACAACTATTCATTTTACTGCAGCAAATTTCAACTTTATATAAGATTTTCTCCCTATCCACCTTCTGATATTTTCGGTATATTAAGTAGGTTAATTGTATTGTCTCTGTTAAAGAAAACATACTCCTTATATAGACTCACAAAAATAAATTCTACCTGCTTTCATCATAGTTTCAATTAACAAAATTTTGCTTACACATGGTCAAATATACTTATTACATAAAGTGTATATATCTCTACCATGCTCTTCTGATACATTTTTGACTGGTCATTGGGTAATTATATTGAATTAGCTGTGAAAAAAAATTGATTTTTTTTTTTTTTTTTTTTTAGTTAGTTAGTGTCTCACTCTGTCACCCATGCTACAGTGCTGTGGCACAATCACTGCTACTGCAGCCTAGACCTGCAGGACTCAGGCAATCCTTCCACCTCTGCCTTCCGCATCACCACTAATTTTTTTATTTATTGTAGAGATGAGATCTCACCATGTTGCTCAGGTGGGTCTCAAGCTCCTGGGTTGAGGCAATCCTCTCACCTCAGTCTCCCTAAATGCTGGTATTACAGGCATGAGCGCCACTCCCGCCTAAAAAAAAAATGGAATATTTTTAACAGATTAAAAAATAAATAGATAAACAACATAGTTTGTTATTAGATGAATTTCTATTCTCTGCAACATGCATAATATAAAATTTATCAATAAATTGTGATAAAAGAGATATCACTGAAAAAGAAAATTCATAATTCATATAACATCTCTCTGGTCAACTCTCAGATTGTCCCTTCAGAGGCACCTATAATTGTTCTTGAGCATTTTCATTATCAAAAGTTTATTTTACAAATAAAAATTATACATGTATAATTCCCAACATAACGAACTATTGCTTATTCTGAGCCTTGCTGGGGGTGTGAGGGATCAACTCTAAGGTGAACAGCTTCTTCTCTCTCAATCTGACCTCAGTCCCACTGCCCACAGCTGCTTTGTTTCTCAGAAAATTAATAAGAGCTTTCATGAAACATTTAATATCAAAATACTTCCATTAGCATCAACTGCAGTGCCTTGGAATAAATTATGGAAGGAAGGGAGAGACCATATTAAAGCAGTCAACTCCTAGGTACAAATAAAATTAAACTTTCAGTATAGATTTCATCTACAAATGATTAAAACCTATCTTTGAAGAATTTTCCCGTGGTCCTTAGGAAAGCAGAATTATTTACATTTAAATGAGAATTTACTTAATAATTGTTGTTACGAAATTGCAAGTCTTCAAAAAATACTTGCTAACTGATATATTTTGGCAAACACATAGCCACACAAAGCAAATTCTTTACTAAAGAAATCCAGTTCAGTTTTTCCTACTTGACTGTAAAGTTCTGACTGTCCCTTATAAGAAGCAGTTACTATCTTATGAGAGGTCAATGATTATAAAAAGAATTATGTTGCTGTGGCTTTTTTAATAGAAAAATTCATGAAGTGCTTCTATGAAGAACATTTTTTAAATCTCTAGCAGTTTGTTTCATCCATATTTCCAGGGCCTTTGGCTGAAACTAAAAATCCATTAACTTTTCTGAAACATTTCACTGGGTACCACAACTTGTGTAAAAATAGGCTCCCCCAAGGGCCCACATTATCCTCAGTGACACCTATATTACAGTGTCATATAACTCACCAGCAGGCCCCAGTGAATCACCGCCAGATAACAGGAGGAAGTAAAGGTGAGGTCTGACAGTATTCTATTGCCTAAAGAGGATAAGGACATCCCGACTGTATTTTCACTTCAGCCCAGAATCACAATAATCTGTAACTCATACCAATAGCCACTCTAAAGAGTGCAATTCCAATTCTAAGATATCTTATAAAACACTATTTTATGTTGATAAAATACAGTGATCTATCTATCCCATGAAAACTGGAAAAGGAAATAAAATGGTGAAATGACAAACATCCAATACACGGCAGAAAATATTCTCTCTCCTTCCTGGAATATTGAGTCTTCTCAATATTACTTATTTACATGTTTTTTCCATACCTGAAAAATCACTTCAGCAGATCAAATGATGTCACAGTTCATCTAATCTACATGTCATCATTTGCCCAAACAGAAAGAACTCAGTAGCATAAATGGGTCACAAATAAGATACCAAATAAAAAGTAATAAGTAAATTAGCAATTTATTTTCAGAAGAAAAACACTGACATTGATATACTAAAATAATAAATCTGTAAATAAACTACCTGTCCAAGAACAACACAGTAAACTCTTAGAGATTACATTCATTTCCTATGACTGCTCTAACAAGTTGGCACAAGCTTGATGGCTTAAAACACAGAAATCTATTCTCTCACAGTCCAGAAGCCAAATGCCTAACCTCAATTTTACTATTAAGGCTTTGGCAGGGCCACACTCCCCCCAGAGACTCTAGGGGAAAATCCATTCCTTACCTCCCACAGCTTCTGGTGGCTACAGCATGCTTTGACTTACAGCCATATCACTCCCATCTCTGCCTCTATGGTCACATGGCCTCTTCCTGTTCTGTGTTCAAAATCCCCCTCTGCCTCTCTTTAATAAGGACACTTGTGGTTGCATTAGGGCCTACAAGGATAACCCAGAATAATCTCCTCATCTTGAAATCTTTAACATCTGCAAAGATACTTTTTTCCAGATGGCAGTTTCTATGAATTAGGATGCAGATGCTTTTGGGAGAGGGAGGGCCATTTTCCAGCCTACTAAACAGATCAAGACTACAGTTCAAGAATTTAAGTGGAAGCAAAGAAAATGGTGAAAAGAAACCTAAGTTTTCCACAAACCTCACACAATGTCCATCTCATGTCATGGCCGTGTGATGTCAGCTGCTTATAGTCATATCCAGGGTCTCAATCACAATGTTTATGCATATTAATGGGTTATCTACCTTCAAGGCAACTATTGAGCAATTGAGAAGTTAATTCTCCTCCTGTATATCTAATAATAAAGAAACATAATGGGAGGCGTCAACATTTTCATCTGACACTAAAGTAGGACAGGACATATTCTCTGATTATTCTATAGGACTTTTTATAAAAGCATTTCAGCTCAAAAGTTGCCTAGACACCGATGCTGTTAAAAAAAAAATGTTCACATGATGGTGTCACTGACACAGATAGTTACTAATAGAAAGGCAGGGTTTATTTTTTAAAAGTCAGGTGACTGTACCCATTGACCAATCTCTCCTTATCTACCCCTCCACTCTACCCTCAGCAGGCTCTGGTAACCACCATTCCACTTTCCACTTTTTTAGGTTCCACATATAAGTGAGATCATGCAGAATTTGCCTTTCAGTGCCTGACTGATTTCCCTAAACATAATGTCCTTTAGGTTGATACTTTGCCACAGACAACAGGATTTTGTTCTACTTTTATGGCAGAATAGTATCCCATTGTTTCTATGTGTCACTTTTTAAAATCCATTTACTCTTTGATGACCACTTAGGTTGATTCCATATCTTGGCTATTGTGAATAATGCTGAAACGAACATGAGGGGGCAGATGTCTTTTTGAGGTATTTTTCTTTTCTTTCTTCCTTTTTTTTTTTCTTGAGGCAAAGTCTCACTCTTGTCACCCAGGCTGGAGTACAGTGGCACAATCATAGCTCACAGAAGTCACTAACCCCTGTGGACAAGTGATCCTCTCACCTCAGCCTGGGGCAGTTACTGGAACTGAAGTCATGTGCCACATGCATGGTTATTTTATTTTTTTAATGCTGGGGTCTTGCTATGTTTCCCAAGCTACTAGTCTCAAACTCCTGGGCTCAAGCAATCCTCCCACCACAATCTCCCAAAGCACTGGGATTACAGGAATGGGCCACCTTGCCCAGCCAAGGTACTGATTTCATTTCATTTAGATACATACCTAACAGTGAGATTGCTGGATCATATGGTAGTTCCATTTTTAATCTTTTGAGGAACTTCCACCCTGTTTTCCATAACGGCTGTACTAATTTACATTCCTACCAACAGTGAGCAGGGTTTCCTTTTCCCCACCCTTGCCAATATTTCTCTCTTGTCTTTTTCATAATAGTCACTCTAAAATGAATAAGGTGATATCTCACTGTCGTTTTGGTTTGCATTTCCCTGATGATCTGTGATGGACAACATTTGTTTATACACCTGTTAGTCATTTGTATATCTTCTTTTGAGAAACATTTGCCCATTTTTAAATCAGTTTATTCATTTTCTGGCTATTGAGTTATTTGAGTTCCTTACATATTTTGGATATTAATCTCTTATCAGATGTATATATGGTTTGCAAACATTTTCTGCCATTCCATAGGTTGTCTCTTCACTCTTGTTTGTTGGCTGTGTAAAGCTGTTTAGTTTGCCATCATCTCATTTGTCTATTCTTTCTTAGATTGTCTATACTTTTAAGAATATATCCCCAAAAATCTTTATCCATACCCTTGCCATCAAGTGTTTCCCCTGTTTTCTTCTAGTAATTTTTTTTTTTTTTTTTTTTAGTTGGAGTCTCACTCTGTTGTCCAGGCTGGAGTGCAGTGTCTCATTCATGGCCACCCCGGTATCAACCTGCTGGGCTCTGGTGATTCTTCTGCCTCAGCCTTCCAAGTAGCTGGAACTACAGGTGCACACTCCCATGCCCAGCTAATTGTTTTGATTTATTGTAGAGATGAAGTCTCATTATGTTGCCCAGGCTGTTCTTGAACCTGTGGACTCAGGCAATCCTCTCACCTCCTCCTCCCAAAGTGCTGGGATTACAAGATTGAGCCACTGCGCCTGGCCTCTTCTAGTAATTTTACCATTTCACTTCAGTCTTTACCTTTTTTTATTTTAAAAAATACTTTACTTAAATGTAACTAAAGACATATTTTTAGTTTATTTTTGTGTATTGTAAGAGATAAGGGTCTCACTTCATATTTCTCCGTGTGGATATCCAGTTTTCTCAGCATCAATTATTGGAGAGGGTGTCCTTTTCCATTGTGTTTTCTTGACACTTTTATCAAAAAATCAGTTGGCTATAAGTGTGTGGATTTACTTCTGGGTTCTCTATTCTGTTCCATTAGTCTATGTGTCTGCTTTTATATGTCTCATGCTGTTTTGACTGTCATAGCTTTATAGTATCTTGAAGTCAAGTAGTGTGATGCCTCCAGCTCTGTTCTTTTTGCTCAAGAGTGCTTTGGTCATTCAGGGTCCTTTGTGATTCCATACAAATTTTGGGATTCATTCTATTCCTGTGAAGAA
The DNA here is from genome assembly GCF_000164805.1 of Carlito syrichta. NCBI lineage: Eukaryota > Metazoa > Chordata > Mammalia > Primates > Tarsiidae > Carlito > Carlito syrichta. The sequence continues at coordinate 176,036 of NW_007249317.1, read as the reverse complement.
TGTAATTGGTATTTCGATGAGGATTTTATTGAATCTGTAGATCATGTGGGTAAGATGGACATTTTAATATTAATTCTAAGGTTCATCAATGGGTAGGTATAAAGTTACAATTAGATAGGAGCAATAAGTTCTGGTGCTCAATTGCATAGCAGGGTGACTATGATTAACAATATTGTATTTCATGTTTTGAAATAGCTAAGAGAAAGGATTTTGAATGTTCTCATTATAAAGAAATAATAAAGGCAACATGACTGGTATGCTAAATAGCCCAATTGTTTATTACACAATGCATGTATGTCTCGAAACATCACACTGTACCCCATAAATTTGTACAATTATTGTATGCCACTTTTTTTAAAGTTAAGAAGATATTTCATAGATAGCAGCTATCCTATGACATCACAAAATGTTTTTGGTGCCACAGTTGGATAGATCACTGATCCCAAGATGTTAAACATACATATTTCTATACGAGGAATTCATATTTTCTCTATGCAACTATTTGAAAACATAGGAAAATTTTTTGTGCTCTGATATGAAAAAATATCTCAAATAAAAAAATTGAGAATACAGAACAATGTATACATTATGCTTCCATTGAGTTAAACTTATGTGGAGGAAAATTCATGCTTTAATGTTCATAAAAATCTCCAGATGCTACCTACATAAGAAACTAAATACAATGGGTAGTTGTTGGGGATAAGAAATAGGAACTGGATGAATAGGGGACTAGGTAGGAGGGAGATTTTACTGCATACCTTTATATACTTTTAATTTATGATCTGTGTAAATGTATTACCTAATCAAAAAACTCAAATTTATTAATTAAAACATTATTCAGATAAAAAATGTAAAACAAAATAAAATCTTTCTGGAAAAAAAAAATCAGGTGAGGCTCTAGGGAAAATAACTGGCCAGATTTTGGGTTCCTGGGGCTTAGCTTTCAGCTGCTAACGTATGTAAATTATCTCATCCAGGGGCCCAGCTGTTATATGCTGAAATGTGCTGATGAAACTAAATTGGGATTCTAGAGAACACAAATCAAATTGTAAGCAAAATTACTGAAATACACCAGCCCTCCTTTGAAGTATTATAGGCCAACCCAAGAGAAATGACTAATGGATAATAATACACAGTCCTGACAGGAATCATAAGCTAGGAAGGAAGTTGCATGTAAAATAATAATAAAGAATATTAAATTGCCACTAGGCCCTGCCAGAGACAAATGAAATCAGAACAGATTCTCACCACCAGTCACTTACTCGGTCCCTCTGAAAATGTCCCAGACAAAAGATACTTTCACTTATATTCGCTTTCTACTAGAAAGGAATGTTTTCTCAGATCTGGCAAAGGCAGATAAGGGATGCGCAAATGAAAAGGCAGCCATAAGAGGCACTATCCTGTCCAGTTTATTGTCATTCTTTGGGCACAGAGGTGAGAAAACAGGCTGTCTTTGCCAGTTACTTGCAGAGAAAATTATACACTTTCCCAAGATACTTGTTGTTTGACAGCTATTCATTTCTTCTCTTATAACATCATTTTATATATATAATATATATAATATATATATAACATACATATGTTACACACACACACACACACACACACACACACACACATCATGTCTATTTCTTTGCTCACATTCTCCTTTCCATAAAGGGCTTCATAACTTCAGAATTGTCACCACTTAGGGCCAAATAATTCTATGTTGTAAGGGGCTGTCCTGTTCATTGTAAGATAATTATCTACTTCCCTGGTCTCTGTTCACTAGCACCCTTCCCTCAAGTTATGACAACCAAAAATGTCTCCAGACATTGCCATATATTTTGGGGGGAGGTGAAGAATTGTCTAACACTAACCCTTTGAGAACCTCTGTTCTATCTGTATGTCTAACCTTCCAACTACTTCGATGGGTTGGTTCCTCTGTCACCTGGCATACATATCCTTCCCAGTTGAAATTTTTACCCAGGTTTACAATTCATTACTCTGAAGCATCTTCTTTACCTTGAGATGGCAATCTTCAGCTTGGAGTCAGTTTCCCAATGGACACCAACTCCAAAACAGATGAGACAGATTTTCATGTCCACCGGCATCTTTAACTCTCCCAGTACAAATGTACCTTGGGAAGATTCTGAGGAACTTATTCCAGGGTATAGTTTCAAACCATGCAGAATTTATTTATTTTAAAATCTCCTAAAATCATGACCGTGATTTTTTAAATTATGTACCTTTGTTCCATAAAGTCTGGCCTTATGCTATAAATACCATAAACACTAAATTAATGTATATAACAATGAAAGTGTTAACAGAGAGGACACAGACCAGAACATTTCTTAACATTAGAAATGTTAACTTGGTTCCTGACTCTAAATACTAAATCTTTTGTTCCTTCCTCTGACTTGTAGGATAGGAATTATAATGCTTGGGCAAAGCCCTTTGAAATTCCAAGTTAGGTAGAATTTCATTTCAATTCAATTTGAGCATCAACTTTTAATTACTTGAGCTAATGGAGAAAGACAAAATATCAAAAACAGAAAATTCACATCATGCAAATTTAAGCACATACTGATACATACACATATTCTCAAGTTTTCAGAAATTAAAGGTTACCAAAAGTTACTAGACTGATTTTATTGTGTGATTCATAATTCTTCCAAATGAAGAATTGCTAATATACTTGAGCTTATGTTACTGGCACAGCAAAACTAAAGGAGTGACTTTCCATAGCCAATTATAATTGGAGGTGATTTCAACATCAACATTTTTTTGGCAGGTTTATACAAAAATTTGTATTCTCTTTTTAATTTTCTACATTTTTGTGTGTTATCTTTATTAGTCCCATATTCTTTTGTTTTGTGGTATAATACACATTAAATGGGCCATTTCTACTACTGTTAAGTATACAGTTTTGCAGCATTATGTACATTAATATTATTGTACAATCATCACCATTCATCTCTGGAATTTTTTCATCTTCCCCAACATCAACATTTTTTTTTTTTTTTTTTTTTGAGTTAGAGTCTCACTCTGTTGCCCAGACTGGAGTGCAGTGGCCACTCCCGGCCACCGCAGCCTCGACCTGCTGGGCTCTGGCGATCCTTCCACCTCAGCCTTCCGAGTAGCCGGAATTACAGGCATGTGCTACCACGCCCGGCTGATTTTTTATTTATTGCAGAGATGAGGTCTCGCCAAGCTGCCCAGGCGGGTCTTGAACCCTCAGGCTCAGGCAATCCACTCACCTCAGCCTCCCAAAGCACGGGATTACAGGTTGAGCCACTGAGCCCGGCTCAACATCAACATTTTTAACAGAGAGTCCCTCCCTTCTGTCAGCTAATAATCTACTAAATTACTCAATCTTACTTTAAATAGATTTTCTGCAGCTCTTACTGAAATAAATGTAAAGTCTTCCAAAATGATTGTTTTTCCCTAAAGTATAGCATTTGCAAATAGTATTAACAGACATTTTATGAAAGAAGATATACAGGGGCAAATAAACATATGAAAAACTTTCTTTTCATCAAGAAAAGAATAAAGAGCCCAGAAATAAATCCACACATTGACAGTCAACTGATTTTCAACCAAGGTGCCAAGAACACACAACGAGGAAAGAAGAGTTTCTTTAATAAATGGTCTTGGAAACCTAGATTCTCACATGCAGAAAAATGAGATTAAATCCTTATCTCACACCATATACAAAAAGCAACTCAAAATGTTTTAAAGAATTAAATGTAAAACCCCAAACTGTAAAACTTCTAGAAGAAAATATAGGGAAAACACATCATGACATGGGCATGGACAAAGATTATTTTGGGATAAACCTCAAAAGTACAGGGAACCTAAGCAAAATAGGCAAATGGGATTACACCAAACTAAACATCTTATGCACAGTGAAGGAAGCAGTGAAGAGACAACCTACAGAGAGGGAAAAAATATTTGCAAGCCATATATCTGATAAAGGGTTAACACCCAAAATATATAAGGAACTCAAACAACTCAATAGCAATAAAACAAATATTCTGGTTTAAAAATAATTAAAAGACCTAGACATTTGTCAAAATAAGACATACAAATGACCAAGAGGTATATGAAAAAATGCTCAATATCAGGGAATATCAATCATCAGAGAAATGCAAATCAAAACCACAGTGAGATATTACCTCACACATGTTAGGATGGCTGCTATGAAAAAGACAAGAGATAAGTACTGGCAAGGAAGTGAGGAAAGGAAACCCTAGTAGCTTGTTGGTGGGAATGTAAATTAGTACAGCCATTGTGAAACACAGTACAGAGACACCTCAAAAAATTAAAAATAGAACTATCATATAATCTAGCAATCTCACTACTGAGTATATTCCTGAAGGATATAAAATCATTAACTCAAAGTGATATCTGCACTCTCATGTTCATTGCAGCATTATTTACAATAGCCACTATCTGGAATCAACCTAAATGTCCATCAACAGATTAATGGATAAATAAAATATGGCATATATACACAGTGCAATACTATTCGGTCATAAAAGAAGAAAATCCCGATGTTTGCAACAACATGGATGAACCTGGAGGACATTATGTTAAGTGAAATAACCCAGGCACAGAAAGGCAAATATGCATTATTTCATTTATATGTAGAATCTAAACAAAGTTGAACTAATGGAATTAGAGAGTGGAATGGTGGTTGCTAGGGCCTGAGGCAGTGAGGGTAGGAAGGCTGGGGAGATGCTGCTCAAAGAAGACAAAATTACAGTTAGGTATGAAGGATAAGTTCAAGAGATCTATTATACCACATAGTGGCTATAGTTAATAACAATGTATTTTATTCTTGGAAAATGATAAGAGAGTACGTTTTAAGCATTCTCCAAATAACAATGGCAACTATGAGGTAATGACATGCCAAGTAGCTCAAGCTAGCCATTCTACAGAGCATATATATTTCAAAACCTCATGTTGTATAAGATAAATATACACAATCTTGTCATTTTTAAATGAGATAAGATATTAAAAAACAAAAAGAGCATTTTAATAGCATAAAATCATTGTATATACATTGGTAAAGGATATTAAAACAAAAGCATAATCATCCTGTTTTTAAGCCTTTAGCTTTTAGAATAAATAATTTTTGGTTTAACAAATGCAATGTATTAACTACTGAGGAAGATCTTATCATAAAGCTGCCTTGTAAAGTTTATTTTAGCTTCCCACAGTCCTAGCTTTATTAATAAAGTCTATTTTAGCTGTCCACAGTCCATAAGAACTATGGAAACTTCTTTGGAACATATCTATACTACTAAGCTACAAAAAAATTCCTTTGCCTTTCTAAATTAATAAGCAAAATACTTACCCAATATCATAAAACTTTAAATTTTGGGATTGGGGAAAACATTTCTACACTGTTTTGTACTAGAACTTCAGACATTCTTATTTTATGAAAGATAAAGACTGAAGTGGATGGTGATGACAGTCACAAATAAGTCTCTATGATCAATTTCTTTCACAGTACCCCTAACAATAACCCCCATAAAATTCTGAGTCCTAGTTTTAAAATGTCCCAATAAGGTAATGGCAAGTCACAACTAAAGGCACGAGCTCCTCATAGTTGCTCACTAAATCAAGTGGCAGTTTTAACTCTAGCCTTTTTCAGGAGAGGGTGACTCCCTCTGTTTGCTCTCTCTTGGCTAATGATCATTTCTGCTTAGTTGCCTATAACTAAGTGAAAGCGAATGTATTTGTCTGCTTGACCTGTGATAACAGAATTTCATAGGCTGTGTGGCCTAAACAGACAAAAAAAAATTATTTCCCACAGTCCTGGAGGCTGGAAAGACAAGATCCAGGTGCTGGCAGGGTAAGGTTTATTTCAAGACCTCTTCTCTTGACTCATAGGTAGCCACTATCTCTGTGTGTGCTCACATGACCTCACCGTAAGTACGGAGAGAAAGTGCAAGCTCTGGTCTCTCTTCCTCTTCTTACAGCAATACTAAATCTATCAGATCAGGGCCCCACCCTTGAGATGCCATTTAACTTCAATTTATTCCATAAAGCCTTACCTCCAAATACAGTTACACTAAAGGTTAGGGCTTTAACATATGGATGGGGGGGCACAAATCTCCATTTCATAGCCATTTATATCATCCTTTTAACTGGGAAGTCACTAGTAGATTTATCATCTGTGTCTATATCTATAAAATGGGGGTAAGGACAAATGTCAAAGGATTCAAGCCCCAAAAAACACTTACCAACTGTTAGAGTCAAAAACAAAAGTATTCATTTGCCTACTTATCCCCAAATTGACTCCAACCTAGAATTAAACAACATGATAACATGAAAATATGTTGAGAGTTCTTAGACACTGGGAGAAGGAGACTATGTGTGCATTTACAGAGGAGAACTACAATAATATAATGAAATTCCACTTTATTTTTGTCTTTTGCTTTACTCATATTTTTAAAGTAACATTCCCAGAACTAGTGAGCAAAACTTTGACAAACAGTTCTGTTTGTGACATTAGCTCATGAAAAGAATTTATATATTGAACACACGTGGTTCCGAGGAAAGAAAAAAAACATATTCACTATGTAAGGTCAGAGCATCATTGCACAGATCATTTATTTTTTTTAAAAGTACTTGCAACTGTCATTTTAAAAACCCACAACTCTCACCAGCAGAACATTTGAAACAGTATACTCCAGCATTTTGGGTAGGTCAAATTTCTTTCCTACACTCTTAGAGGCACCTCTTGAAACTTTCCAGTAAAGGTTTTCAAAAATCTGTACCAAATAATAGCCCCAGAGGAAAGCCTATAATATGGCTGTCAGTGAACTTGACTTTCATCATAAAATGGAAACATTGTCAAGCATTTTCTCCTTTAGCCAGAAATTCACATGGGGCTTTAGAGCAGCTACCATGTAATAACTATTTAGAAAAAAATACCCAAATAAGTAAGTTCTCATCCTAATCCTTGTGACTTACAAGTCAAATGAAAAGATGGTCATTTTTATATATGAAATTCCAGTTATGTTTCAAATATATATGTCTAAACAGGGATTATTGCTTTTTGGTAATGTTACTTTAAAAAGCAAAGGTTGGCAAATTTCAAGTTAGTTCTTTTTCTCCTTGATATGTGAAAAAAATGAATTAACATAAGTATTGTTTCATGTATTCAACAAACTTCTATCAATCATCTATTATGTGCTATACACTGTGTTGAGCCCCGGGGCAAAATAAAGAAACAAATGCTTTTTTCATTCTATAAATGGACAAATGACTGTCAAGGATGAGTCAAGATGAAGATCATACCATAAAGCAGAGCCAAGTCACCAAGGAACCTAAACTCTTAGTCTTCATTTCTCTCAAATTCCTCTCACTAGAAACTATGATTTTTATTCAATGCTTTCCAAAAAGGAAAGATGAAGGCAGAGCAAGAAGATATCTCCACTGTCCTTTTCTTTCTGTATACAGAAATTAGGGTTTGCTCTAACCTTGGATTCTACTCTCCCTCATCTACCCGGAAAGTAGAGTGGAGAAAGATACAAATTCATGAGGAATTGAGGTAAATGACTTGGGAAACGTCAGTCACCATAACAAAAGAGAACTCCAAATAGTTAATTTAAGGATCATTACTGTGCTTCATCTTTTTTTCACTTTGAAGTTTTTCAAAGGGGGCAGAAAGGAATTATTCTTAGTAGCTATTAAATATATTTAAAAGAATTGTGGAGCAGGGGAGACAATGTTCCTAAAACTCCAAACGTACAAAGCGTGGAAAACCTAAGGATGCCATGTCTTCTGTAATTTCTGGTAGGTATAGAAGTACAGATTCTTTGGTCACAAGCTTTCATGGAGGAAGGAAATGACTTGTGCCTCAAAGGACAGGGAAGATTTAACTGAGTAGAGAGAAGGGAGTATTTTCCAGGTAGGGACCTGGGGTGAACAAAGCAGAAAAGTGGAACTCTGTAGTGTTCAGGTTGTAGGTCTTAAACTATTTTGAACTGACTTTGCAAATGCAATTCTACTTACCTGGATTTGGAGCCTTTCTCAAAATATGCCTGATATGTATAGGATAGCACTGCAGCTGAAGTTCTTACATAAGTAAAAGTGACTACATTGAGAAAACTGGGAAATTTAGGACATGAATGTGCTCTTAATCCTTTCAAATTGAGAACCCCCTAGGAAACAGCTATCTCCAGCATTTTATTCACCTGCAGATTAAATAAGACAGATATTAACTAAAAAAAAAGAAGTACACATTCTTTAATCTGCCAGCTGCCTGTTTTGCTCTCTGTTGAGTGAAGGTAAAGAAAGCATGTCTGAAAGGAAAGGATTGTGTCTCAGATACAAGAGGGACTCAACTAGTGCTTGTTGAAGCTGAAAGGATGAGCTGGTATTCTGGGACTTTAATGCATAATGATAGGTGCTCAATAAAGTGCCTACTAAATACTAAATAAATAATGGAATAGGTTTCTCTAAAGACTCTATGTCTCTTGATGATGAGACCTAGGGATTAACAGAAGAAAAGAGTTCCTCATTCAAACATGGTGTTTCCAACATTATTGCAAACATATCTCACTCATGTAAAATTGCATGCCTGAGGGGTTCAAAGGGAGAAGAAAGATGAACAAAATTTTACCCACCCACCCCCACCTCCACTGCAGCAGGGTGGTCTACATGTGGCTTAATATGACCCTCTCACCTGTACTCCCATAAACAGCTTCCTCACTGGCTTCTAACTCCTGGCTGTGCCTACCAAACCCAACCCCACAGAGCCCTCAAGTGGTCTTTGAAAAATAGAATGCTCTGGTTACTTCACTCCATGCTTAAAATCTCCAATAAGAACCAAACGACCAAAGTCCCAGTCTTTTAATAGGGTACATAAGACATGGCCAGATCTAGCTGTCACTGCCTCCCTAATCATTGTTTTGTTTGTTTGATTGGTTTTGGTTTGGTTTAGTCATTTGGTCGTTTTTTTGATAAGCACAGAGTTTTTTTGTTTGCTTTTACCATCAGGTTTCAGCAACATAGCTGTTTCTAGTTCCCACTGTCTCCTGGTCTTTCCTCACTAAGCTAGCTGGTGCTTAGAAGGCTCCTCCTCTTCCTCTTCTTTACTTTTAAGCCTCTGCTCTGACATCGCCTTCTCCAGCAAGCCTATGGCATGAGTCAGGCTCTCCCTTTCTGACTCCTGTAGATGCTCACACAATCTTAGCAGTGCATTTCCAAGTCATTTTTATCACTATTTGGCTCCCTTACTAATCCTCAGCATTTCTGTGTCGTATCCATTCCTGTGTTCTTATCAGATTGGCACATGGTAGGTACTCAAGAGATTTTGAAAGAATGAATGACTGCTCAATGGCTATCCATCAGAGAAAGTTACAATAGCCAAGTTAAGAGTTAAAGGCCAAAGGTGGCCTTGGGAGCCTCCTTTCTACTTAGCCCCATAGGTCACTCTTAGGAGATCTGTGGAAAGAAGTTGCATTTTGGCCCCAAAGGGGCATTTACTTTGAAACTTTACTTTGCACAGTAAAACAGAGTACGTAAGGGGCTAACATTTCCCCTAAATTATCCATCAAAAAAGCCCAGTGCGGACCAGCAGAAGTTCTCACCACTACCACCAGGTTCTTAATGGCAGAAAAGGTGAACTCAGCCCTGGGAGTCTACAAGCTCAGAATATCTTTAACGTTTAAAGGTTTATATTTTGGCCGGGCTCAGTGGCTCAGCCTGTAATCCCGTGCCTTTGGAGGCTGAGGTGAGTGGATTGTCTGAGCCCGCGGGTTCAAGACCCGCCTGGGCAACTTGGCGAGACCTCATCTCTACAATAAATCAAAAATCACCCGGGCGTGGTAGCGCACACCTGTAGTTCCAGCTACTTGGAAGGCTGAGTGGAAGGATCGCCGGAGCCCAGCAGGTCGAGGTTGTGGTGGCGGGGAGCGGCCACTGCACTCCAGTCTGGGCAACAGAGTGAGACTCCAACTCAAAAAAAAAAAGTTTTATATTTTAAAGTCACATACATTTCACATTCTTTCCATAAAATAAAATAGATTTGTATAAATCACTTACTGGTTAAAGGATCTAATCCCCCTATTCACAGATACACATCTCAGTTAGCAAAGGTGTTCCATATTTATCCTGTAGCCTCCCTACCTTTTCCAACTTGCCCAGAGATGCCTCTCTAGGAAGTATGGTATTATGGCTCCTCTACATATGCTATATTCCTAAAAACCAAGTATTGGTCATAACTTATGGGGAAAAAAATCTTAAATAAAATTTGAAGGGAGGTAGAACACAAAGGGAGGGGTCTTGTTCCCAATATGAAAGCGACATAAAACTTCACCCTTATACATCTGACACCAGCATCATTTCACCACCATACTATCACCATCCCCTAGAGAGCTTCCAATGAATCCTACTGTTTCCATAGTTCCTCAAGAAGGAAAAAGTATCTCCCTGTCAATTATCTCTTGGCATTACTTTATAGCAAAAAACTTGGCTCAGATATATTTGTATATATGTAAAAAGATATTCAATAGAGCACTCTTCAGAGAAGGGGGAGAAATCCTCGAAACTTAAATGCCTATCAATAAATGGTGAAATAAATGACAGCACATCTAGACAATAGCATATCATGCAAAATATCATGCAACTATCAAACAAAACAAGGTAGATCATTGTTACACGTTCGAGTATTGCAAGAACTCCAGGATATATGGTTTAAAAAAAGAAAGCAAGACAGGGAACAGGTATAATTTCTAACGAATACATTTTTAAAAGGGAGTCTCTGGGAAAAACTAGGGGTTACTGGAGGAGGGAGGTTTACCTTTTATTATGTACATTCTTGCGTTGCTTAAATGTTTCATGTTATGTACTAAATTTTCAAGAAATAAATTAAAACACACACTTAAAACAAAAGCTATCCAGAGGAAGTACAGGCAAAAGAGGAAGGCTCACTCTACCCTCATGACTTCCTGTGCCGTAACCCAGCAGGCTTGAGTTTCTGAGATTTCTGTCTTAGTAGCAATGTGCTCTTTTGAAAGGAGAGATACCAGGACTGGAGATGATGCAGTAAAGAGTCCCTAGAGCAAAATGCAGATCCTCTTTCCCAACATTCCTTAGGCTCTTATCTTCACGGATTGCACTTTTAATTAAGGCACATCTCGAAACTTCTATTTCCTTGTCCCTTTACACAATTGGCATAAGCAGCAAGGACTGAGGTCAAAGAAAATGCCTGTGAAGGATTTTTCTTCCACATTGAATACCAAATCACCTATCCGTTCTTGACAATAAACTCTGGGGAAAGAACTTGTTTGCACCTGGCCCAAATAGCCAATTCCTCAGTGAAGAATTCTTCTGATGGCATGAAGCTCATCAGTAGTCCCAAAACAATTTGGCAAGTGTTCCCAGTATTTAGAGATCCCTTTAATGAAATTAGACCAGCATTCAAGCCAATCCATACCGAGGAGCCAAGAGGAATAATTAAAGGAATGAATGTTTTATTCTTTAGTGTTTAATAGAATACATAACAAGTCACATAATCAATGATTCATTACTTCACACACACAGGGAGGAAAACAGTTTCGAGTACTTCTGTTATACAACTGGTTGTGAACAAGGAGAACAAAAATTTCTAGAGCATTTAGACAGTTGAAATTCTCAAAGTTTGGGCATGTCTGAAAAAACTTGAACAGCATCTTTTTAAAAATATAAACGAAGTTATTTTCTTAACTTTGTTTCATTAGAAAAGTCTGATAATCTTATAATGATTTTTTTATTCTCCCCTTATATTTTGAGAAAATGGCTTAATGATATGTATCACTTAGCATATAACATTTTCAACAATTTCAGAATCCCAGATAGCTCTGGGGAAACCTTACATTGCTTAGAGATAAGAGCTTTTCATATGCCTGGATAATTTTAAACAACATATAATTTATATCTCCAAAATTAACATCTATGATGGATATTTTAACCCTTTGTCATTAATTGGTTACTAACGCTGTTTGGGTGGCCATAAATGAATTATCATCATTTGTATTCAATAGTAATAGCAAAATTTACTTGCCTATCAAGTCACAAAGACAGTTGTATAATAGTTTACATTACAATTAATGTACACATATCTCAAAACATTTAGATTTTAAAAACTGGTATAGGAAAAAAAAAATCACAAAATGTTTAAGCAACAAGAAATCTTAGTCAACTAGTCCATCTTCCTACAACACATGATTATACTCTAATGTAGATATTCTGGTTGAATTTTTTTTCCATCTAAGTTTCAAGGGCCCCAGTAGAGAATCTAAATCCTCAAGTATTAATACTTTTAGATTTTTATTATCCAAAACTGTGTCAAAGAAACGTTAACTTCAGCATAACTTATTTCTGGCTATAAGAAAACCTATTTCAGATACTACAGATATTGTAAATAAGAGCATTTTGTTTATTTCTCAAGAGACAAACTTAGATCATCTAAGAAAACTCACTCCGTTTTTAATGATTTATAGTAAGGAAAAATGGGGGGGAATCCCAAACAAAGGATTGACTCTGGTAGGTTTACAATAACAATATTCAGTTTACTAGCTGAAAAACTGAAGTCAATCGAATCAAGTATTTGTGATTTAGAATATAAAAGAAATTATTAAGGAATTCAACTCCTTCAGTCAATACTTTTTAAAATGTCTGCATTGTAATTTAGCATTTTTCATGTAAGAGTACAAAAATGATTTTAATATTAGACTGGATTTTTACCATAACTTGAAGAGTAAAAAATTATCAAAGCTTTACCTTACATGGCTTTAATGTAGTAACATTCCATGAAAAATTCCAATAAAAATTGGAATGTATTATGAGTACTGCCAATTGCCCATTTTGTCTGAGTATTCACAGATTATGCACTTCCTCAGAGAAGTATATATATATATGGTTTGAACGAGAAGACAATTTTGACTAGTATTATAAATTATCACCTTGTGATCAATCCAAAAAACCAAATAAGAAATACAAAAATAATGGTATTGAAAGAAAAAAAAACTTAAATCTCACACTTTCAAGGAACATTTTCCACAGTATCATCTGAAAAATAAGAATGAAAATGGTTCATAGTCTACATGTATTAAAAAATAAGCATGTGCAAAAAGCACGAAACAGGGTACCTGTTTTTTTAACTACCACTGTCAACAACTCCTTTTTAAAAAAATTAATTTAAAAAAAGTCAAATGTCATTCAGCTATATTTATGAATGTCAAATGGTAATTAGAGCAACATATGTAAATGCATGCCTCTGAGTCAGATTAATGCAGTCATAGTTGTCTTAATAATTTATGACGTTCTCTCAGGTTGTTTGAATGTTGTCTTTGGAGGGCTGATTCAAATGAACCCTCAATACTCACATTCAGGTTCATAAGTGACTACCAGCTCTCCATCCAGGCCACTCAGTAGATCTCAGAGGCTCTTTGTGTGGTTCAAAAGCATATGGAGGGGAAGGGATCTAAAGGCGCTCGTGCCAACCATCCTACCTCTCTTATACTATCTCCCCGATGCAAAAAGAATTTCCTACCCAGCCTCTACTTTGGACTAAAAGGAGAAAGTTTTCATATATCAACTTCAACTCTAGAGGAAGCGACCATCCCTAGAAAAAAGAGGTCAGTTTACAATCCCTAACCATTAAATTCCCAGTCTTTCAAATAATCTAGGGGGTGAGGGACAGCAAGGGTATGATGGGGTGGGAGTGAGCAGGATGCCTAAGTACAAGACCATGGACTAGTTCAACTCAAAGTTTTACAAGACAACATTCATAAGAGTGGCAGAGACAAAACTTTAGCAGTTTCTCATGGCTCCTAGGGTTGAGCAGATTTTGATGAGAAAATCAGAATCACTGAGTTTTGCCATCTGTCAGTGGTTTTGATCTGTCCTAAGATGTTCTCAACCATGTGCTTTTTGTTGAGCATTCTATCAGAATGCCAGATGGGGTAGAGAAATCTCTGTTGACACTCACTTTTGGCTTGTGAGCAACAGTCCTAAATCATTTCAGGATTGAAACAGAGATAAGTTCTGCTGCATTACCTAGTCTGAGACCAAACAACAGATAAGCAAACACAACTTCCTAGATTTCTGCTTCCATTTCCCCTACAATTATAGACTTCGTATATAAAGCTAACTTTACTTTTCTAAAAATGCAACTAATATAAAGACTTCAAATCTTTTTCATTCCCAACTAAAAAAATTAGTGGATTAAAAATACAGGTACCTTGATTTTAAGTAGACAGTTAACAGGCATATGATTCACATACAATATCCAAGCAAACGAGTATGCAGCAAACTCAGTTTTACAATTATGATTTTTTTTTTCCTAACCCAATTTCCCCATAGACAAGGATGTAAGAAACGCATCAAAACATGTTGCTTTAGTATATACACCAGTTGATGCAAATATAGGGGGTAAATATAGGAAATTTTATAGCATTAGTAAACGAATTAAAAAACTAAATGATTCGTGTAAAATGTTTATATATGGTATATACAGATTGGATCACAGGAGTCTAAGAATAAAACTGTTCCAATTTGTAACATCTGTATGGACATAGTAAGATACAGTACAAGATTCATTTTTAAAAAGAAGGGAAAATAGCACTAATTTAAACACTGAAAACAACTGTTACAAAATCTTTAAAAACATACTTTAGAGAAAGATGCTGAAATAAACAAAACAAAATAGAAAGGCTTCTCCGTCATCACAGAATATCCACAGGATGCCTCGCAGCATGAAGCCTGACGAGGTTCATTTCCCTTCACTTATGGTGTACATAGGATAATCACTGGGAATTGATTCCATGTAAGAATAAAGGCGTAAGGCAACCAGGTCTCCTTCTCTTTCTGTCGTATTTACCTAAAACACCATTTTATTGCTCAGCTCACTTTTAAGTACTTATTTGCCTTCATGTTAAAAGATTCCATTTTACAGCTATCTACAGATGGTCAGCCCTTGGTGCTTAGAGTTCTCTGCAGTTCTGTCATTTGAAAAGATTCCACCTTAACTTCAAACAAACTGCTTGAGAGAGGTGGCATTTTCGGGTTTTCAGTTGTGCCCAGCTGTCAACATCTGCTGGGCTTGGAAAAAATCAGGATTTTTAATAAGAGATCTTACATCTCAGTAACCAAAATCAAACTTATTTTTGCTCAAGTAAATAGATTGTAAAATCAGGATTTATAATCAACAAGAGAATAAAATTTCTAAAACTAAAACCCTACTGGGCAACTCTTTGGTTAGGTTATATAAGTATTAGCAACTTCTAAGTTTAGGACTCAAAACAGTTAGTTCAACAAACTGCCAGTTAAGAGTAGGCCTGTTATTAATCTTTATAAAATGCTTGGCATGTTTGCATTTACTATTTCATATTTTTAAAATGTGCATGTATTCAAACGGATGGTACAAACTTCCAGCTTTCAAACAATACATGAGTATGTCTGCTCCTCCCTTCCCACCCTTTCTATCCTTCCTCCCTCCCCACCCACCCCCCACCCCCAAGTCTTAGAGCTAAGGAAGGTCCTACTGCCATTAACTGCAAGAATATAGCTTTCCTAACACCCACGACGTGCACTACAGTCCAGCTCCCTACAGTTACTGCCAGGCGACTTCCAGCAGCGCTTGGAGACCTGAGCAGCCTTGCCCTCTTAGGGGGCAGCGCCCTTTCTCCCTCTTGGCAGTAACGGCTGCCAAGTGAATCCGTGGAACAGGGGCTTCTGGCGACCAGCCGCTGAAAAAAGGCGCTTCAGCAGGCGGGAGGATCACTTTCTATAAGCCTAAGCCACAGCCGAAGGCCCTTTGTTCCGTGTGGAAAGACAGGATCTTTCACTGCACAAGTTACCTGTAACTTTTCACAACTTGATTCATTTACAGTCACTGAACCGCCTCCATGGGCTCCTAATTCCAGAATCAGAGTCTCTCAAATAGCCTCCTAAAACTCTACTTTCAAAGAGGGTCAAAAACACGGTATAATGACCTTTTAAAACACTAACTATCCCCAGACAGTGTTATCAATTCTGATCTCTTATACCGCGAATGAGTCATAAAGGCTCGAGATTTCAAGGAATCTTCTACACACTGGACACGGTCCGATCAGGTTCAATCATTCTCAGGTACTTGGTGACTTTGTGGCCACACTGCCCCACCACATCCAGACTGAAGGCCCATCTGGGTGAGGGGTGGTTTGAGGCAAGGAGTAAAGGAAGCGTTGGGTGGGGGGTTCGTCTGGGTTCTCTCGGTTAACGGGGTCCAAAGAAGACGAAGAAGCCGAGAGGATTTGCGGCTGCAGGTTCTGAAGTGGGAAGCGGGGGCGGACGGGTCCGGCCCAGCTACTACGGGAGAGGGAGATGAGGGGGAGCCAGGGGACAGAGGAGGGGACAGGAGGATCTGTAATCCTCTCTCGGGCAGGAAGCGGGGAGTGGGCATCGGAGTGCGAGGGGGTCTGGGGAGCTCACTCCCTGCAGAAGACGTACTCGGTGTAGCTGGTCCAGATCTTGTCCTCGCTCTGGTCGGTGCTGCTGGCAAAGGCGCAGGTGCCCGTGGAGCTGCACGCCACCATGTGGAAGCCCGAGTCGGACAGCTTGTCGAAGGCCTGCTCCAGGAAGTTGAACTTGAGGTAATAGCGCGAGGTGTAGCGCTCCGGCGGCCGGTCGGGGTCCCGGCTCTCGTTCAGGGTGTCCCCGAACACCTCCTTGGCCAGCGACGTCTTGCCGCACACGGTGATGCGCGCCACCCGCCGGAACTTGGCGTCCGCCTGCGCGTCCCGCCCGATGGGGTAGGAGCCGCGGTAGCCGATGGGGATGTAGCCGGAGCGCCGGCCGCCGTCCAGCGACTGGGACGGCGTGAGCAGCGGGCCCGCCGCGCCCCCGGACGGGCTGCGGCTAGCCAGCTCCAGCGTGGGCGACGGCGCCCCGGC